>NC_048314.1:15542097-15588983 GCF_013100865.1 Trachemys scripta elegans
AGCCCCCCCCCCCGGCTTCTACCCCTCTGCCCTGCCCCCCCTGCCGGCCTCCCCCTTCTATCCCTCTGCCCTGCCCCCTCTCTGCCCTGCCTCGCCCGCTTCTCCCAGGGCGGGCAGCGCACGAAGCAATCCCGTTGCCCCCTGGGCAGGAGCCGCGCGGAGCGGACCCGGACCCGGACCCGGACCCGGTTCCTGCCCTTGGCCCGGCCCAGCGCGGGTGCCGCCGGCTGGGAGATGCCCGGGGCGGCGAGGCAGCCGCAGAGCTCAGGCGGATTAGCAGCCGGCGAGCCCCGCGGAGCAGGGAGCTGTCAATCAAGCCTCCCTCCCGCTCCCGCCAGACCCCGCGCCCCACCCTGTCACCTGGCAGCACTTGGGGCCCCCCTGCCCGGGGGCAGCGCAGCCGGCCCCCGCCGCTCGCATCCCCCGAGCCGCTGCGCGAGCGACGCGGTGTGCGGGGAAGCTGCTGCCATTGCGAGGAACAGCCCCAGCGCCGAGCCGGGGCACCCCCGCACCCGCAGCCCCGGGCGAAGCACACCCTGCCCCGCAGCTCACCGGCCACCCACCGTCCGCAGGGGCCCGGGAGCAGGCAGTGCCTCCCCGGGTTCTCAGCCAGCCCCTCCCAGCCTGCTGCTGCTCCCAGCTCCCCTCCCCAGAAGTGGCTGCATGTCAGGCCAGGCAGCCGGTGCCAGGATTCCTGTCCCTAGGGGCTGCCACCCGGCCAGACGGCGCCAGAGGGGGTGAGGCAGTGGGGCTAGGGGGCGCTGCACTGCAGGGTGGAGTGGGATTGACTCAGTAGGGAGCACTGCTGCCCCTAGTATCCCTGCACAGGGCTAGGGAGGCAGGCAGGGGGTGACTCTGCAGGTGCACCCCCCCCACCCCCATCTGATGTACGGGTGGAGGCATCAGCAGAGACCGGGGCAGCTGAAGCTTTCACGCTTACTGGGGTCACTGCATCTGTGCAGTTCACCTGCCTTTTCCTTTGAGCTGTTCTGTTTGAATGGTACAGAGCCCCCCACCCCCGCCAAGGGGTGCTTTCCGGTGCTTTCCATTCCCCCAGCTCCAGGTTGGCTCCCACTAGCTCCTTGGCTGGTGTCGGTGCATGGTCCTCAGTGGCAGGCCTGTTGAAAGGTGTGATGCCAACGCCCTCTAATGGCTGCAGGGTAGAGCGTTTACAAGCCCTGCTATCGCCTCCGCTGATGGGGATTTTTCTCTAGGTCCAGTCCTGGGGCCTGGGACAGGCTGTGTCCCAGCCTCGCTGTGAACCACGCACAATCGCTGACGAGCCTGAGATGCGTGCGCGTGCGGCCAGGGGGTTGTGGTGAATGCACGGCGCTGCCTAAGCAGAGGCCACAAGCGGAGATGGGCCCGTGCTGTAAAATTTCTGTCTGGAGCCAGTCAACTACGGTTCAGAGGTGTTGGGAAGCGACTCCACACTCGCTCAAACGACCGCAGGGCAGCTGCGCTGTCATGCGTAGAGCAGGGTGCTGCCTTGAAGCTTGCACGGTGTGCAGGATGGAGAGGCCTAGGGTTAGCGTCCAAAGCAGCAGCACCTTCCACTTCTCACCGAGCCAGCAGGACAGAGCCAGGTAATCTACTGGGTATGATTTTATTTGCCATTTCCCCTTTGCATGCTTCCCACAATGCATCACCGCACAGAATAACAATAACGTTTTGCCCTTCTAGCGCCCTTCTCCCGCCCCCCCTGCCCTCCCCTGAATCTCAGTGGGCTTCATATATGTTATTTAAGCCTCCTGATCTCCTGCGAAGTAGATAAATATTATCCTTACAGATGGGGAAGCGGACGGGGCAGAGAGTTGCCAGAGTCACATAACAAGTTGGTGGCCAGGGTGTTCTGGAACCCAGGCCTGTGTTTTAACCGCTAAACCACATTTCCAAGTGAGTGGGACAGTGATAGGGAAATACAGCTCTCCAGTGCATTGCGCGTATAAACCCACGGGCACTGATTCTGATCTCACTCCAGTTCCACACCAGGGTAACGCCACTGGCCTCAGGGGTGTAACACCTTATTTACACGAGCATAAGTGAGCTGAGAAGCAGGCCTGTGATTTTCAACCAGAAAGTAAGAGTGAGGCTTGGGGGAGGGTAAAGGGAAGTGTGGGATGTTGAAAAGTAACAAAGAAATCACTTGGGTTTTATTCACTAAGTGTTTAACTTGAATGTAAGCACAGAAAGCAGATTCCAGGAGGGTTTGCAGAGAGAAGAAAGCAAGCAGACCAGCTGCTCTACTCTCTCCTCAGCAGGTCCCAATCTGCTTTTCTGCACACTCCATGTTAATCAGTTATGCACATGTGCAGACTAGATCATTAGTTGCAACAATGTCATATTTTGCCTGGTCCTAGACTCTTCTAGCCAATAGAAACAAGGCTGGCACCTGGAGGTCTAATTAGCTCACTTGCAATAAACACATCAATGACAAAGCATCTAGCCATGGGCTTATATGGCCCTCATTAGTATAGAATATCAGGGTCTCCATTAATGCTTTGTTACTGAAGCAACACACTGGGTAGAATAGTATTTCTAACAAATATGTTCTGAGACCACCAGCTACAGTACAAGGTGTATGATGAAGAGGGTTGGTCTCTCTCCCTCCGCTTTGAGAAGCCTTGTCTAGGAGACCGTTCCCGAGCATGGTTCCACTCTATGCATGAGGTGGCATTAGGAACCTAGGCAAGGCTGCCCAGAGAGCCGCTCTGGGTCATTATAAGAACATAAGAACGGCCATACGGGTCAGACCAAAGGTCCATCTAGCCCAGTGGCCTGTCTTCCAGCAGTGGCCAATGCCAGGTGCCCCAGAGGGAATGAACAGGTAATTATCAATTGGCAAGGCTGTACCATCCAAGCCCCACACCTTAGCATGAGATGTGTATGGACTATTTGTAGTCCTGGGGCAGGTGGAGGGGAGGAGGAACCACTAAGCCCAGGCCACCATGGATTTGTGGGGACAAAAAACCAGGAGTGGGAGTGATGTTAAAGATAAAAAAATCAGGGATCAAGAGGGACACTGAGCAGAGCCCCCTGACTGCACCCACAGCTCCTCAAAGGTGGCTAGGGGGCCAGTGGACGCTGCCCAGAGGAATTCTGCTCCGGGGACAGGACTGAACAAGGGAATGGAAATAGATCCAGTCGCAGAGCACCATCCCATCCAGCGTCCTCCTCCTGGAGATGAGACTGGGGAGAGGGGATCCCAATTGGGGAACCTCAGCCCTAGATACAAAAAGGATTTCCCCCCTAGGGTCGAACATCACTAGCTCAGCTTGACAAAAGGCTGTTATACACTAGCAAGTCCACCATACTCCAGTAGAGGGCAGTAGTGCACACACACACATGCTAGTAGTACAGCTGTGCTTTCAGGTGCTTGGGGAGCTAGAATGGACTCTTTTTTTGGCTGCATTGAGCCTCGATGGGGCCAGAACGATTCACAAGCTGGTGTTTTCATTGCACGCTAGGATCTAATTATCCAACCCACTTGGGTGCCCCAGAGGTTTTTAAGCTCTAATACTTAGTCTTGCCTCATGCAGCGGGCTGGACCACCTTTTGAGGTCCCTTCCAGCCCTATATGTCTGTGGTCACGGAGCTCAGCAAATAGGAGTCGGGCAGAGCCGGGAGAAAATGGCAATTCATTCCAGAGGGTCACAGAACAAAAGGCAGGGCCGACCAGCTAAAAACCCTGGAATTTCAGGCATGTCCCTGCAAACTTTCCCCTGGGCAGCTTCTTGCAGTGAAACCGCTGCCCTTCCATGTTTCGCCCAGTGAGTTCCAAGATGGCTTCTGTGGCTTGATAAATTCCATCCTCTCTTGCTGTCAGTTTAATTCAAGGCCCGATCCTGCAAGGTGCTGAGCGTCCTCGATTCTAACTGACGTCAAATGGAGGTGGAGGGCGCTCAATGCCTTGCAGGATTAGGACCTCAAATGACAGCGGTCGGTGATCGCGCCTGCCTTTAGAATGTCTCTTCTAGCACCACCCTATCCAGCCACTGGGTGGCACTGTGGAAATGTAGCCGTGCGGCCATTTGTCTGATTGTCAGTAATGTGGGTGTAGTCCCTAGAGAAGCTGCTGCAGGCAGGGCCGGCGCTTCCATTTTGGCGACCTAGGCGGTCGCCTAGGGCACCAGGATTTGGGGGGGTGGCATTTTGCCACCGTTGGCGGCAATTCGGCGGCGGGGGGTCCTTCCGCGCTCCGGGTCTTTGGCAGCAATTCTGCGGCGGGTCCTTCACTCACTCTGGGACCTGCCGCCGAAGTGCCCCGAAGAACGGGAGCGTGGAAGGACCCCCCCGCCGCAGAATTGCAGACGACCGGGCGCGCGGAAGGACCCCCGCCTAGGGCGCCAAAAACCCTGGTGCCACTCCTGGCTGCAGGTGTTTGGCCACGTGACAAAGCAGAGGGAGGGAAAGTCACTGATAACTCTTCTTGCTCTCCTCCGTCTGGGTCCGCCCCCCGTGGCCCAGCACTGGTGAATGGCAAATTGTACCATGGCTCAGTGGTCTAGGTACCACTTGGGCTCTTCTCTGGTTTATGTAACCCGTGCTAGGAAAATGCAGGGCTTTGTCTCCCTCTAGTGGCTAGTTCACATAAGAGGTTTAAGAGTCTGCTACCAGCATGGTGGCATGGGACCAGAATCTTCAAAAAGCTCAACCTCGCTTACAGCTGAGGTCAGGATTTCAGCCGTGCTCAGCACCCAGCGGCTCCTATGCTGACACGTCCAGCCGGAGCCCAGCAATGTGCTGAAAAGCTGGTGACTTCACAGACTCATAGACTTTAAGGTCAGAAGGGACCATTAGGATCATCTAGTCTGACCTCCTGCACAAGGCAGGCCACAGAATCTCCCCCACCCACTCCTGTCTCAGACCTGTGTCTGAGCCATTGAAGTCCTCAAATCATGGATTAAAGACTTCAAGGTGCAGAGAATCTTCCAGCAAGTGACCCGTGCCCCAGGCTGCAGAGGAACTTGTTTCAATGCTTAAATGGCAGCTGAGAGCGCTTGAAAATTGTGGCCTCGAGTCCTTCGGAGCTCGTGGTAAAAGTTCCTGCTTTTTAACGGCCCGCGTTCCAGTCCTGCTGGTAGCCCAGCTTCCATTTATACTTACATGCTATTCGCGGTGGCCCTCAATTCGGAGTTGAGGTCGTCCGAATCATTTCACCAGTGGTTCACCCCTCGCCCCCGGAGGCCGGCAGCTCTGACCCTGCGGCTTATCAGCCCCTGGAAGCAGCCAGCCTGTGCACGTAAAGGCTATTTCAACTTAACTCTGACAATAAAATTTATCATTAAAAATAAATTTATCTTGGCTTCATGCGGCCTGGAAATCTACTGAGGAATGATTCAATGGGCTTGTCATACCTCAGCGTTAGGCACGCTGAGCTGAACAACTGGATAGTCTCCAAGTCCAGCAACTCATTTGCTGCAGCTGGAGCCAGGAATGTACAGTGGCTCTGACATTTAATTTAGAATCCAACATACCTTGACATAAACCCATAATACAATAGCAGGGGTGGGGGGCTATTGTGGGAGGGGGGGCAAGGCCAATTGACAGAATGGATTTTTTTCAGTTGTTCTTTGTCACCGGTTACTGTGTGTGACAGGCTGAAGGCTGCAATGGAAGGGGGATGGGCAAGGGACAATGTGGAGGGGGGGGCGTGCACGTGCACACTTAGCTTTGCAGGTGGGTGTGCGGGGCTGCTCGGGGCGTGCATTTGTGCCCTGTGCAGCTTGAGAGCCGTGTCTGTGCCCAGCGTGCTGGCTTGCACTGTGTGGTTCGTTTGGGGATTGTGCAGTTGTGATCGTGGAGGGGTGGCTGTGACCGGGGGAAGTGGGGAGGGGCAGGTGTGCGATTGTGTGTGTTTGCAGAAAAGACTCCCCGAGTCAAGCTGTTTTGTCTGCAAATGACAGTTATCGGTGTAAATGGAGGTTATCTGTGCCTTGAGTTGAATGTTTGTGGTTTGTGTTGGGAATATTTTTCTATACATAATATACTTTTTATATGTATGTACAAAATACGTTTGTGTATATATATATATACACACACACATACACTCTCTCTTTTGGCCTATATTTGTATTTTTCTGTTTTTTGTTGTGCTGTGTGACTTGTTTCGTGGTAGTGTGTGTGTTTTTGAAAGCATCCTTATGTTTTGTTTGTAAGCAATGTTCACTGGTGCAAGGGCCTTGTGTGTCCCAGCCTGGTGCTGTGCATATGCTGTTGTGATGCCTGTATGCACGGCCTGTCTCCTTCCATCATGCGTTTTGCACAGGGGTCATGGGTGATTTGGCTCTAACTCTGTTGAAGTGAGTGCAGACATGCTGTGTACGGCAATGAGGAGAGGGCAGTTATGGGGCCCAAAAGCTCATCCCAAACTCAGACCAGATCTTTCCTTGGGCTTCAAAGAGGTCTGGATGCTCTTACCCGTCCCCCCATCATGTTCTTTGTAAATTGCCCTCGGTGCATCGCTGAACTACCCCAAGGCAGGCTTAGTCCGGCACACCAAATATCTCATGTACACACAATCTTTAAACGATAGCTTGCAAATCCAGCACAGTCCTCCGTACACCCCAGCTTCTTGTCTCATCCTTTGATTGCAAGGTCTTCCGGGCAGGGACCATCTCATCATTAATTGTTTGTGCAGTGCCTGGAGTCTCAGCCACCTCCTACCACAGACCAATCCGCCAGCCCACGCGCAAGGAAAGGCCCCTCACAGCCCACACCACAGCGTTAAGCCTCAGGAGGGTTGGGCTGCTAGCAATCTTCTCCTATCCATTTAAACAACCAGCCCTTTTTACACAGCGCTGGTTGAAATGCCTGTTAGTCTTGGCTGCTGCCTGGGTACCGCATTGGGGGCAGATTATCCCACCCCCTGTCTTTGCAGCAGCCTCTGAAACTCGCCGCACTAAGCCGGCTATTAAACAGATTCACGGGGAGGCAGAAGGGTTAGGTTAATTGCCGGAAACCCCATTGTCATTGGCCGGGCTGCTTGACCCAGCTAATAAACACACAGCTATGGCAGGGCGTTTGCTGTAGGAGATCTACCTGCTGGGGCCAGGCTGTGTTATGTTCTTTCAACATAACTGTTTCAATTCCCGTTCCCTGGAGTAGCCAGCGAGAAAGCTCGCAACATGCTACAGACGTGAGACGGGATCGCCCAGCTTGGCGACAATGCTTAATGGAGAATTTATCAATGCGCCCACGCTCGCGCACAGAGTTTTATTCCAGCTGCAGTTTTATTCCAGGCAGGGTAAGGCTGTGTTAAAGGAACCCACTGGTGGAAGAGGGAGTTGGAATCCTTCCCCCAGCTGTCTGTCTCTCCCTGCTTATCTTTCCTTGTCCAACGTCATGTCGCTCCGCCAATGATCCCAGCCTTGCCAGCTTGTTTCTCAGCTTCCCCAATGCCCTCTGTGCCTCCTGCCATGCTGGGTCCAGCCTCCCTGAGCCCCTCCTTGTATCTCCTGCCCTGGCCACGTTCAGTCCCACTCTGGCATGCTGCTTGCATTGGATCAGGATGGCATATAGGAATGGTCTAGTTCCTCAGCTGTTTGTCCCTTGATTGGGAGCTCCTCCGGGCCACCCCTGAGTGTCTGGAAAGTGCGTGGCACAGAACAGGCCCTACCGTAAACACATCTGACATAATAACAATCAAAGGCTAGTGCTCTGTGACCAGTGCCCCACAGACCTGCACTTCCCACAGCCAAGTCCTGGCTTGGCGACCCTACATTGGCAGAATCTGGCTCCTCAGCTGTTAGCAACAGGGCATGCTGCCCTGGGGTAACCCACAGAGCCCAGCAATCAGGCCCCCTGCCACTCCGGGGGTAGCTGTGGGTACATGGCCCCTAGCCATGCGAAGGGCCGACCCCTGCCCTATTCTAGTCTACTCGGATTCATTAGCAACTCACAGCGAGGCTGGCGTTGCTCTAATGACTGACTCATCCTGGCTGGCTGGGAAGGGAGCTTGTGGCACGTCATGTCATGTTAGACCTCCCAGGCCCAGCCTGCGCAGAGCCACTGGAGTCCGGGTGGGAAATGCGGGCAGCTTGCTTTGCACGGCTCTCTGTTAGCTTTGGCAAAGGGCACAGGCCTTTGTGAGGAGAGGCAGGGCGAAGGTGGCCCTCGGTGGAAGAAGGAAGGATCCTCAGAGTGGCCAGAGCCTGTGCTCCTTCCTTAGCCCCAGAGACTTGGCCGAGCGTTTGGCCGGAGAAAGGACTGGCCGTAGTCTGATTTTTTCAGAGGTGCTGAGCGACCACGAACCCCACTGAGGTCAGCAGGAGCAGCAGGCGCTCAGCTCAGGAGTTAGCCCCAGAAGTGGGACGGGCTTGACTTGCTCAGACTCCATCCAGACGTGTGTGTGGAAATGTGCACTGAACAGCCGCCCTGTGGGGCCAGACGCTTGCAGCTGGGCGCTCCAGCCCAGCCAGCTCTGTTGGAATCCTGCTCGCTGCACGAGTAGCCGCCAGAGAGCAGCACGTAACGCCCCGGCTGCCATGAAGCTGGAAGTAGGCGACTTGGGCGGGGGGAGGTTCACCCAGCCAGCGCTCCTGGCCATTGGGTTATTTCTTTGGGGCAGCTCTCATGTGTAGGCCGGATCCCGAGCAGGAACGGGCCCACAGGACCTTCCCCACTGTCTCCTTGTATTTGATGGGCCAAGGTCTCTGAGATCTCTGGGGAGGGGGGAGAGGGGGCTTAGTGAGTGATTCCAAGGGGGCTAGTTGGGGGACTTGGGGGAAAGGAAAGACAATAAACAAATGATCTGGACAAAGGCTGAAGGGGGGGAAGCTTGCTAGCCTGTCCTCCTATGGGGTCAGATTGAGCATGGGATTCCCCCACCTGCCAGTAACTGGCGCAAGGGGGGCCAACAGCCAACGGGGGCTATTGTGGCCCAGCAGGGGGTGCCAAGGTCTCCTAGGGGGTTGTATCCCTTCCCTCCTCCTGCAAGGAGGGGAGAGACTGGGATTCCAAAGGCCCCAGGGCTGGCCCTGTTCCATCGCTGTCACTCAGGGCTGAGTCCAGCCCCTGCTCGGACTTGTGCTCCGGGGCGGTGGGGAGCGGCTCAGAAGCGATCAGCGAATGTGCCCCGCCAGCTTGCTGTCACAATAGGCACCTACCGCTCTCGCCCACTTCTTATCTCTGCATTCTCACTGCAGCTATCTGTACAGAGTCTCATCTCCTCGTAGAAAGCACCCAGAGGCAAAGAAGGCAGCCGGCCCTGTTCATATTATTAGACCCTGGGAAAGTATTGCCAAAGAGAGAGAATTCAGCCTTAGCTGTTTGCCTCTCGGCTGTGCAGAAGCCAGCCCCGAGTCCCCGATTACACTGCACTACTCAGGGAGCGTCGTGGCGAGGGGTTCGTTAGCAGGGCCCAGGCAGGCTGGATGTTGGGGGGATGGTTCCATTTGCAGGGATTACTTGCACCCCAGCGGCCCAAGCATTGGCCATGCACCCAGGGAGTCCTCTTGCCTCCCTATTAGCATCTCCTCTGCTCTCTGGAAAGAGGGTGGAGGCTGCTTGATTCATTCCTACTGAGCTCGTAGTGTTAGCTCCGTGCCCAGCACTGCAAAGCGGGGGCCTCTATTGTCTCTGCGATCTGTAATTGTCCACCAGGGATTTGAGCTGGGAGCCTTTGAGGTAAAAGCCCAGCAGAAGGGGTTGATTTTATTTTTTTTATCTCCTGCTCAGTCTGGTCAGCTCTTCCCGGCTCTTCTCCTCTTGCGAGGAAAATCCCAGTAAAGCCACAGGAAAGGTCAGGCAAACAGCCAGCGAAGCCCAGTAAGCAGGGAGGATTCAGTGGTGCCCAGGCCGGAAGGGGGAATCTGACTCAGGTCCAGCGTAAGAGGCACATCCCAACCCCGCTACTAAGTTAGGAGCCCCCCGACTTGCAGGATGGCCTTTTCTCCCCCAACCTGCCCGGCTCCTCCACCATGCCGGCTGTGGGAGGGCGGATTCCGCACCCCAGGCGTGTGTGCGTGTGGTGTGGGGGGACACGAGGGTGGGGTATCCTAGTTCCCCATTGGGGACTGAGGTTTATTCTCAGCCCAGAGCCAGCACGAAACAGCTTGTGGCACCGGAGCGCAGGTAACACCCAGCTCTGGCACTGCTGGGGAGCAGACCCCATGGCGTCAGGCACTCCCTTCAGCGGTGGTTTGGCACAGAGCATGTCATGACACCACATCTCTTGAACCTGGGTCTGCAGGGTTCCCACTCAACTGGCACCACCCTCAGCCCTGCTCCCATCCAGCAGCTGGTTGCTAATCCCTGAGCAGGAGAGACCGTGAGACCTGAATTTACATCAGGGCTGGTTTCCTGGGCCTGATTGGAGAAACACCATGAGCTCTGATTGGTCAGGGCTTCCTATTTAAACCCAAACAGGGGGGGCACACAGTGGCTGCGTAAGTGGGCCCTACCTGGCTGCTACATAGGACCCTGGTTTCCTGCATTGTTGCCTGACTCCGACCCTTGCTTGACTCCCAACTGCAACTCCTGCTCCAACCACTAGACCCAGCTGTCTGCGTCTTGGCTCCAACTATTAGGAGTCTAAGTATCTTTGAAGATCTGAGCCAAAGTGCCTAGTTACTTGCCCAGGTGTCTGCTCTAACAAGGGCCAAGAGGAGTTAGCTTTTCTTTAAGACACTGGCTAAACCAGCAAATCAGTGTGTTAAATCAAGGCCTTTCTTTTTAGTTATTGATTTTAGGTCATGATTCAAATCAGTGACGTGGATCGTCTTGATTGAAATGGGCCCCTTGCGGCTGGGAGTCAGGTGAGTGGGTTTCTCTACGTGCTGGCAGAGCTTTGTATGGGTGGGGGAGCCCTGCCCAGGGGAGTCAAGGAGGGCACGAGGAGGTGTGGCTGTTTCAGTCTTTATTGCAGTAAAGTTCTGTTCAGCTTCCTAAGCACTTACATCTGGCCTGTATGTCCCACCTGGTCAGTTCAATACACTCACAGGCACAGATCAACTCAGGCATCACCCCTTGACATGGGGAGGGGGGTGTCAGCGGAGTGACACCAGTCATAGATTTGGCTCTGATTCCAGTGACGTTAGTGCAGTGAGCTCAGGTCCGGATTTGGCCCAGTCATTTGTCAGCGGAGCGGTTCCCTGCCTCCTCCCTGCGCTCCATGAGGGTTTCTTGCTGGCAGGCATCCTCGCACCGCAGCGAGTTGCTGATCGAGATGCTAAGTGAGGGTGGGTGGGGGAAAGGGGGAGAATAGAATTGTCTGCACTAGCCCCCTGAGTAGCAGAGCGCACGTTTCTTGGGAAGCCGCCATTAGAGCTGGCAAGCAGTCGCTGCACACACACCTCATCAGCCATCATAATCATATTAATAATGAAAGGGCAGCGCCTTCAAAGATCTTCGACCCTTCCGCTCCTCAGCTGGCAGGAGTGCAGAATGCAAAGGAGATGCGTGCGCCTCATTCCAAACAGACACTGGGGAAAGCACCAAAGGAACCCCCTTCAATCGGTGGCAGAGAGATTACATGGAGCCAGGGTTTTTGTTTTTTTTAACCCTGCGTCTCTTTCTCTTCCCCGGCGGTGAGGGCCTCTTGCGCTGTCTTGGCTGCAGAGAGAGAAAAGAAACGTACCTGGCTCCTCGGGGCAGGAAGAAAAGACTCCTCGCTCCGCGGCGAGGGGAGGAGAAGGCAGAAAGGAAAGTGGCTCTGATAGGATCCCGAATCTGTGCCTTGACTGTGGCCTGTCAGCTCCTGTCGCCTGTCAGTGCAGAGTGACCGGAGCAGGCTGTTGCCCTGCTCCCGGGGAAGGGAAGGGACGGGCATAGGCTGCTCTGGCTCCCTTTGAGGTGAAGTCATCCCCGTGTGCTCCTGGCCTGCCGGAGGGGGCCGCAGCCATGTCCTGTGGGAAGGCTTGGCCAGTGCCAGAGCCTCGTAACTGTGGAGGGTCAGGGAGGAGAGAGGATATCAGCGTGTGCCTGTTGCTGTCGGGCCCTCTCTGCAGGCGCAGTGGGAGTTGTTCCACAGAGGCTTGTCAGCAGGAGATTCCCCCAAGCCCCCGCGATGCCCCCCTTCTCTTAGGGCTTCACTGCAAAATTAACTCGGGCTCTTCCTCACATGGTGGCCTGAGCCTGACTCCTGGCCACACGCAAAACCCTCAAGCCTCAGCGTGGTGCTGCTTGACGCCCAGGCAGCTGCCCCTCGGGAGGGGTGAGGGATGGGCTAAAGCCGGAGAGCTGCCAACACTCGAGCTGCTAACAGGACGGTGTGCTCTCAGGCAAAGCCTCTCAGGTGCCACCAGTCCTCCAATGCCTTCCCACCATTCCTCCTGGCCAGTATTTCCTTGCCATCTCCCTGCTCCTGCACGGCAAGTCTAGAATGTAGCAGGCAAGAGCCTTTCCCATCCTCTTTGTGCGACCTAAAGGAGCCACGAAGGGCACAAGCCCAGGGTTTGAAAAAACCTTCTTTGCAGTGACCAGGGCTGGCCACACTTGTTGGAGCTCCCTCCTGGCCCCTGGGCCTAAGGCACTGCCAGGAGCAAGGCCTGCAATCGGTGTCAGGTCTCCTCAGCGCAGACTGCATCAGCTTTAAATCCTAATGAGGCTTTTCGTACCGAAGCCTTCACGCAGCTCCCCCGTAGCGGGAGGGCAGGTTCTTCTGAAGGCAGAGAGCTCAGGCGATTGTTGTGTGTGTTATCTAGGTCAGGGTCTTTGCTCTGCACAGGAGGAATCAACAGCCAAGGCCACAAAACAAATAGACTTCTCAGGCTGGACCCAAAGCCCAGGGCGGTCAGTGGGCTCTGGATCCGGCCCCTACAGCACAGGTGACAGCAGACAATATAATGATGAACCCACATGCCGGAGAGGACTTAGAGTTGATGTGTTCTCGTTCTATCCCTCTGTGGCAATCAGCTCCCAGCGCCCTCACCCTTCGTCCCTCGGTCCCTTCGTCCCGCTGGTTTGGGGGTGACAGTAGGAGATTCTCTGGAGAGGGAAAACAAAGGCACTTGCCCAGTTAGCAAATGGAAACCAAACCTCTGGTATGGGCGAGGCTGCAGAATACAGCGAGGGCACGGAGGAAAGATGTTCTGGCAAGAGCCATTGAGATCAGAGGCAGCGTTTTGGCCCTGGAGCCTTCATTGGTCGGGGGAAGGGAAGAGAGGAATAAGCCTCAGGAGATCGCGCCAGCGTTACAGGGACAGAGCAAGAGAGAGGCAACAGTTTGCAGGAGCAGATCGTTTGGCTGAGACTCCTGGGTTGGAGAGAGTCCCACAGGCAGCAAGGAGGTCAAGGGCTGAGACCATCCTGCTCCATGCAGCCCAAAGGAGAATAGCGGCCTTGGGAGCCCATGGAGGGCAGGATTTGAATCCTGGCTGGGACACCAAGTGACCTGGTCGAGTCCCTTTCCCGCTCTGAAATGGGGATGATGGTGCCCTCACAGCAGGGCATCCATCCATGCATGTGTCTAACGCCATCCGAGAGGGAAGGCACTAGAGAAATGCACAACAGTGGACCCCACTGGCATGGAGAGCATGCCCCAGCTGCCGAACTTCCCAGAGGGTCACCGGGATAGTGATCAGAGTTCCCCACATCTGTCCCAGCCAGGAAGCCGCATCCCAGGCTCCGCCCCCAACCTTTACCTTCTACAAACAAGATTGGCCACATGGACATTCTCAGCCTGCGCGAATGCTGCTCTGGGGACTGGCCTGCAGAAGGGGACGCAGGCTTCAGAGACAAACAACGTGGGATCCATTCAGGTTTTTGCAGCGAACGGAAGGAAACAATCTTTCTGAAAAGGCCTGTTCTCTCCTTGCCTCCCATTAGGGCTGGTGGGAGGCAGGAACATAGGGGCTGAGTTGGCTTGGGGAATCCTGGCTGGCTTCGGTTTCTGCCACCAGCAGGGGCTAGCAGCTGTTGCGGTGGAAGAAGGAAATAACCCTGTGACACCTAGGCAGTACTAGGCACCAGGGCAGGGACTGCCCTTCTTGACTGCCCAGGTGATCAGCTTAAACCCTGAAGCATGAGGTGAGACTGGTTTGACCTGACCATGCCCCGCTACAGCATAAGCATAATCACCGGTCGTAAAATGAGCCAGCCCCTTTTTCAAAGCAGTCAGAGGGGCCTTATTCTCCAGTCTCTTATGCCAGTATAAATCAGGCATAACCTCACTGAAATCCCTGGTGTGGCTGAGAGGAGAACTGGGCCCGTATATTTATCTGATGCACCAACCTCCCGTCCCACTGTGCCTAAGGGAGAACTGGGCACAGACGGGTAGGAGCAGTGGCACCAGTTGATTGATTTCCACTTTAAGTAAAATGGGCGAGATCCTCAGCTGATTTATAGCAAGGTTGATCCATGGACTGCAGTGGAGCTAGGCTGATTTATGCCAGCTGGGGATCCGGCCCCATGTATTTAATTTTGGACTTATAAATGCTTCAGCATCAGGGCCAGAGGCTGGATCTGGAGACCGAAAAACAAATGCAATACAAAAGCTGCCCCGGTAAAGGAAGTGGAACCGTGGTTGGCAGCTGGGGGCCGGTCGTCAGCACAAGCGCCCGTGCTTTTGGGTCCAGAGAGCCAGGTTCAGAGGCATCTTTCCCGGCTGCTCGGTCTCCAGGCTAGTGGAGATCAGGTGTGTGGAACAAGTGTGCCATGGGTCTCCCAGGGAAAGGCATTGCCTTCATGTTTCACAGCACTCCCTTTCCCACCTGATCCATTAGTCAGTATTGGGAGTCCTTTCCCATCAGGGAGAGGGATGACCATGTCTCCCCTGAAGATGACGTGCTATGACCATCTTGCTAGTGAGGGAGGGAGCAGGGTGTGGTGTGGGGAGGAATAATAGCTGAGTTGGGCTCCATGATGAAGGGGGAGCACATTGGATAGCTGAGTTTCTGCACGTCCCCTCCATGAGGAAGGGGCCCAGATCATTCTCTGGATGTAGTTAGCAACTCCTTGCCCTCTGAAGGGGCCCTCAGCTCTGGTCTCTTCCACCACTGATAGGAATTTAGCACAGTGCACAAGAAGCATTTAGCACAGCAGTAGAGGCAGGAGAGAGCTGGCCAGGGGCAGGATGATAACTGTTGGTATGTCCCACGTCCTTCGCAGGGGCAGCAATCGGAGCGCAAAGAGCATCTGTGCAAGCACAGCCCCAGTCCTCAGCACCTCCGTGTCCTGCTACCAGCTGAAGCTCCAAGAGGCTGCAGAGAGCTTGGGTAGAGCCGTTGTCCCACGGAGGGGACAGTGGGGTCCACCCGATTGAACTGAGTCTGGTCATGTGGTTGTAAGGGAGAGTCACTGTGCAACGTGGCCCCTGCATTTCTCTAGCGTTGTGCCTGATCTGCTATTCTGCAGCGTCGCACCATGGCACGGTCCGGTACTTGGCATGGAATAGACGGATCCTCTGCCACGAGGCTTCTCTGAATGGCAGCGCCATTTTTGGAGATGTCAATATTTCCATTGCCGTGGCATGGTGCTGCGCAGATCGGTCCCCCGAGCTGTTTCGATAAAGTCAATTCCAGTGAATGTCCAGCAGGTGTATTTAGATGCTATCAATAAACTAGGCGCCATGGGGGAGGAGGAATCCGGGATGGGAATCTATTGCACAGGTACCCATATGTTCCACAGCAGTTTTATTTCTTTGACTTTTTGGATCCCCTATTGAAACCTGCCAGAGCTCCTTGGCTTAGGGCTCCTTCGCTCCCGGTAAAATCCCCTGGCCTGCTTGCCCCTTTGCAAAACCTATGAGTCCTTTGAAGAAACATTCTGAACCCTCCACACCCCCTAGGGACCCTGATCGGATCCCAAGGGATCCCCAGCTCCAATTGCATTTAGTGGCAGCTGAGGGCGCTCAGAGCGTCACGTTGCAGGTTCAGGCCCTTAGTCCTGTGTCCAGAAATCCCTCAACCTCTTTTCCCCTCACTGAACACCCCCCCCCCGACCCCGAAAGCTTAAACGCCTCCAGCTTCTTGGTGCTCCGAGTCCATGCAGGGGGGGCTCTCTCCCACCCTAATGACCTGGTGCAGCTGCTGGGGATCCCCTGCTACTGAAGCACTGATTAGTCTGGAGAAATGTTGGTGCCGAAGCCCAGGGTGGGGAGGGGGAGGTTAAATAAATACCTGAGAAAGGAATACGTCGGGACCGAGGCGCTCTCCCCAGTATTGCATATGTTCCACTGAATTCCAATTAGCAAGGGGAGCAATGGACTCCTGCTTTCTCCAGTGGGAGAAGCTAAGCCAGCTGTGGAAGATTGAGCGCCTGCTGCCCAGAAACCACAGGGGCCTTTGTGTTTTATTTTTTGCACACAAACAAAAGAAAAAACCAACCTCACCAGTCATGACAAATATTTCCTGTTCTCTCTTCCTCTCGCTTTTTCCCCTTTCTCCTTCTCTTTATTTTCCCTCTGCCTCTCTCTACCGCAGCAGCATATTGATTGAACTGTCTTGTTGTAATCCATTGTTTCTATGAAAATTTGGCTTTGAACAGTCCCAGGTGGGAGCAGGAGTATCTGCTTGCTTTTGCGGCTTGCTCGTGCTGCCGTGTTCACGCGCTGGTGGGGCGGCGGGGGGCAGTGTGGTGGGAAGGTGAGGGGAGGGGTCGCTCTCAGGCTGCTCAGCACTGAGATAATGTTGTTATAACACTCACCCCCAACCCCTTTGGTGTACAGGGCCCGATCCTGTTCCCATCAAAGCCCATGAGACAGCTTTCGTCACCATCAGTGCGAGCAGGATCGAGCATGTGGCGGAGAGGGGGGCTGAGGCAGAGATGCTGGTTCAGAGGAGAACTCACTGCACGCTCGTGGCTCAAACCACCTATTTCGGCTACTCCAGAGCTTGAGGGGCTCCGTGAGAGGATTTGAGTCAGTCCGTTATAAAGAGGGGGCTTATTTGCTTTCCACTGGGGTCTGGATTTTGAACCTTCCCACGTTTCGCAGGGGTTTGGAGTTGGATTTTGGTTTGAAAACTGTGGATCCAGGTTCTAATTTTAACCCCTTACTTTCCTCCCTCTTTAATATTCTGGGGTGCTTGGATCCAGGGCTTTAATTCCGGCCCATCTCTAGTTCTGAGTTGATTGTTTGGCTACCCAGAGTGCTTTGCAGGGGATCAATCCAAGCCAGCGCGCTTTAGCCTTTCTTGCTCAGAGCAGAGAGCTAGCGACAAGGCTGCTGGCTGGAAGCTGATTATATGGCTATCCAAAGGGCTTTGCAGGGGGCAGTACCGAAAAGAGCACTTTAGCCACTCTCTAGTTGAAGTGGGAGCAAGGAGGGGAGCAGCTGACCATGGGCTGAAAGGAGCTCATTATCTGGCTACCCAGAAGTCTCTGCAGGACAATGGCACAAAAGAGCAGAGGAGGGCCCACCAGGAACTAGGAGAGAGGATATAAAGTAGGAACCCCTGCTGGAGATGCTCACCGTTAACGAGGATTTTCATTTCCAGCCGTGATCTCCCTCGCTGCAGTATTACTCCATCTATAGTTAATGATGGCAAATGGGCTATCGTTAAAAAAACACAGGAAAGATTTTAATGCAAGCCATCTACTGCATGGAAAACAGCATCCCTAGGCCATTTGGAGGAGCATATGCAGGTAAATGGAGGTGAGGGTGCCACTCCCAGGCTCCACCACTGACAGCTGGAACCTGGGGATGGGATGGTGGGGGTTTCCACTGGTGGGGAACTAAACTCCAGGAGCAGCGGTGTCCCCTGATCACAGGCAAAACCTGCCAGAGCTTCCAGCTTCCCCATGTAAGTTGGCTAGATGCCTCCATTTAATTGCTACGTTTGCATTAAAAGTCATTAGGAATCCCTCTGCCAGTTAGAGTAACAGCCGAGTTTATTGGAAGTTTATCTGAAACTGCAGGCGCAGAGGAGGAAAGAGCCGTCTCCAGGTTGGAGACAGGTAGCCCTGATCTGCTCCAGAAGGTCCCCAGCTACCTCCTCACCATGCAGGATCGCAAGTCAATACACTCAGTCAATGATGAAACACAAACTGGAACCATGATGTTGCCAGCACACGCTCCCATTGGCTGATCCCATCCTAAGGGGCAAGGCGCTGTTACCTAGCAACTTCTGGGAGATGCAGCTTTCACCAATTAACCCTTGCCTGAGTATCTCATACTCCACCGGAAGAAACAAACCATTAAGGAAAATCTCCCGCATCTGGATAGAAGCCTTTGGTGTGAACCTTTGGGACTGAAGTAGATGACAGGAATGTGGACAGCAAGGACCACGCCCTGTGGCCTCCCTGCCTGTGAGTCCAGACTTCAAAGAGAAAAGGCTGAGCTTCAGTTCATTTGCAAATTTGACACCATCAGCTCAGGATTAAACAAAGACTGTGAATGGCTAGCCAACCACAAAAGCAGTTTCTCCTCCCTTGGTGTTCACACCTCAACTGCTAGAAGAGGGCCTCATCCTCCCTGATTGAACTAACCTCGTTATCTCTAGGCTGATTCTTGCCTGCATATTTATACGTGCCTCTGGAAATTTCCACTACAGGCATCTGACGAAGTGAGTATTCACCCACGAAAGCTTATGCTCCAAAACGTCTTAGTCTATAAGGTGCCACAGGACTCTTTGTCACTTTTTACAGATCCAGACTAACGTGGCTATCCCTCTGATACCTGGCAGGAGTGTTACTGTCTGAAACAGAAAGAAGTTGGGGTGTTGGCAGACACAAACTGATGGGCTTCTCTAAACACGTGTTCCGTGATTGCAGTGGTAAAGAAGCAGATTGCAGGTAACATGCCCTGTGACACATTAGCTGCAACCTATATGAACCCTGGCAGTCGGGGGAACGATCCCTAGACTGTACTGCCAGATGTTCCCTGCAGCTGCTATGGTGCTTATAGGACAGGCTCCCTGTGTCTGCAATGTGCCAGCCTAACGGAACAGTCGTGATTCAGTGACAGGCATGTTCAGGAGCCTAATTTGGCCGGTACCTGGATCCCAGAGGCTGGTGATGGAGGGATATGAACTACCAGCAGGGAAAGAGCATGGGAGAAATGAGACTAGGAGGCTGGGTAGGTTGCCTCTCTCATGTCTTTCCTTCGACAGGGTGGGCTGGTGAAAACCCTTACCTCTGCCGAAGGAGTCCTTGGCAGGTGACACAAGAATTTGGACTTGTGCTCAGACTGCCCCACTTTGGCCCTTGACATGATGAGCCCAGAGGGTGCGTTCCTCTCACAGTACACCATCCACCACCTCGATGGCTCCCATCACTTGGCTTGAACTCCTATAGCAACTTGTCCAGCTAGACACCGATGAGCTGGTGATCAGCCGGCCTCCACGAAATCTGAACATCGATGAAATGACTCGGAGTTAACTCTTTGTGCTCGGGAAGACCAACTGGCAGGTATCCGGATGGGTGTGCCTACTTTATTGTGCCTGGCCAAAACCTTCATGCTCCGTCCGTCAGCTCATTTAGGCATCAGAAGATGTCAAGAAGACCCACCGGGTGAATGAATTCTGGAAGGTGTTAGCGAGGGCAGCATTGCTGTAGCATTAGCCGTTTACACTGCAATGCAAGAAGTTGAGAGAATTCATCGGCCGAACGGTTAGAAAGTTCACCACCTCCAAGGACCTGGTGCAGGCTTGCAGGCCTGTCTTTGCCGCGGGGACCTGCTGGCCGTGTTTGAAGCCGTGAAGCTGGAAGCTGGCCTGCAGCGGAGAACATCATCTGACTCATCATGCTGAATTGCTAACTGGTCACTTTCCCTGAACTTTGAAAGCATTTGCTTGTGGGGGTCTTGGGTCCTGTCACTCACGCAACACAAAACAGTCTCTGCTTTGCTGGTAGCTGCTTCCAACCTATAACTTGTGAAGCGGGGAAGGGGAAGAGATTCTGACTGATGCTGCGATGTGATTTGTAGATACTAAAAAAAATACCTGAAGGGGTGTTCATGCTGACACAGTCAGTCTGGGTAATCAAGTCTTGTTGATTATTCAAGGCTTCGTGTTTTCTCTGGGGGGAAAGAAAAATCCTCAGGTTTATGTTTCAGTGACAGATGTTTGGTTTCTAACTGTCGCAGTCATTTTGAAGGCTTCATTCTCTATGCAGCCAGCACTTCAGAAGGCAGAACACGCCGTGGTTCCGAATCGACCGGTGTAAAACCACATGTCATGCGTTTGTCATCGCATTTCCACTTTTTTCTTCTTGGCTGTCATTGGAACAACATGCCACTGTCCTCTCCTTAAAACGATCCATCTCTCTGAAAGTCCCGTCAGCCTGCACTGAACGACTTGGGATCTGCGCTGGCCTGGTCAGATCTGCTTTGATTTCCTTATAATTCATTAGATTGCAACCTAGAAGTTTATTTGGGGAGAACCATTTAGAAGAGTCAAAATCCCCTCCCCCACATTCTATTTTGAGTTGAGATTTCCATCTAACCTATCTATCTTTAGCTATTTAACTACTGACTTTCCCTGTGATTGGTTCTGTGAGCCCCAATGCGCCAATGAAGATCTGCTAATTCCATGCCTCCGCTATAGAAATCAAGATAGAAAAGACTCACTTAGGCCGCCTAATGTGAGTGCAGGGCTGGCTGTTCCCTACAGGGTATTATCTAGTGCTTTATCAAGTCATTGTAATAAATGTCTCAAATTATAGCACTTCCCTCGGGAGACTATTTTGCAGACTAAGAGATCTCACTGTCAGGAGTTTTCACGGGAATCAGCTTCACTTTTTCTTTTCTTTTTTAATTTCGCCCCATTACATCTGCTTCTGCCTTGTTGCGTCACCCTCAATCATTCACCTCCCACCAGGGTCTTCACACCCATCCGAAATGTGGTCTTCATACTTCTCCACTGGCCACTGTAGGGCCTGGTCCTGCTGAAGTCAATAGGAGATTTGCCCTGGTTTGACCATTAGCCAGGATGGGCAGGGATGGTGTCGCTAGCCTCTGTTTGCCAGAAGCTGGGAATGGGTGACAGGGGATGGATCACTTGATGATCACCTGTTCTGTTCATTTCCTCTGAAGCACTGGCATTGGCCACTGTTGGGAGACTGGATACTGGACTAGATGGACCTTTGGTCTGACCCACTATGGTCGTTCTTATGACCAGCCACTAAATAAACATTGTCAGTGTGCCGCAGAGCACATGCGAGAACAGGGCCTGATCCAGCTCCCACTGATATCACTGGCGGGACTCCCATTGGCTTAAGGAGGAACTGGATTGGCCACGTAATCTCTGCCCCAATGATCTTACTGTCTAAAGAGAAGAGCAATAAAATCCCCCGGCTCTCTCTCTTGCGCTTAATAATAAATAAATTACAGCCTTCCTTGGGAGGTGCATTAACAGTACTAAACTAGCTCCACTCCTAACCTCCTATACAAATAAAAATGTCCTTGAGCGAGAAAAATCACAGGCGGATCAAGTGTGCCATCCCAACCTTACTGTTTGTACAGCGCTTGGAAGATGTAAAGCTGCTATGTATTTTTATTACTATTATTATTACATCTTGGATCAGCTATGGTTTCCTGTTTTGTTTAGAATCTGGGGGAACTAGAAACAGTTTTCTCTCTAAGAGGAGCTGGAAAAAAAATGATTTTCTTGGTTAAAAATAACATTTGATGTTTGAATAATCTGAGGTTTTTCTGTTTTGATATTTACAGGCTGAAAATGTATCCAAAGATCAGAGGCAACTAAAAAATTTACTTTTAAAAAAAGTTTAATATGTTGTGCTCAAGATAAAATGTACCGTAAAATGACTGAATGGAAATTTTAAATGGGGGAAAAATATCTTCAGGGTTTGCTGCTTCTTATATTTTATTATTGCCAAATAAAATACCAGTATACAATTAAAGAAACATTTTATGCGCCAACTGACACAGATAATATTAGTCTTCTGACTGCACTTTTTGTGTCAGCCAACGAAAATAAATGACACAGGATATCTAGCATCCAGCCCTATTGGCTTGAAGGTGGCTTCAGAGCAGCAATCAGAGAGCAAAACAGCGTGATTTTAGTCCTGTTTCAAGTGGAAATCTCAGTGCAGCCATGACTGTGGATGCATCACCAGTGCCTCCATAATGAAGTTCAGTCTTTATAATGCAAGAGCTCCCCAAAGGGATCGATTTGAAAACGGAGACTATTTAAGCAATAATACTTAGCATTTCCATGGCCCCTTTCATCCAAGGATCTCAAAGCCCCTTGCAAACATTATTTAACAAAGACTAACCGCACCTCCAGGAAGTAGATGGACATTCGCATTATAATACTAATTAGGCAGATGGATAAAACAAGTGCATGGAGGTTAAAATAGGCCTGAATTGCAGAGCAGGTAAATGGATTGTGTTGGCTCCCACAGCAGCAGTATGGGATATTAGGGAGGGTTGTCACCCCTTCGCACTCCCGCCTGATCTTTTCCTACATGCCAGCTCAGGGAGATGACTCAAGCCATCTCCACACACTGAATACTTGTGACCCCCACTCCAGTCATTTTTGGGTGGAGGAAGATGACAGAGAGAGCCTCCCCACTCCCGTGGGCTGCCCTGAAACGTCTGGAGTTTTCGCCTGAGCCCTCATTTGCCATTCTCTGTGTCTGGGGCAGCGCAGTGCGTCCCAGCTGGCTGGTGGCAGGAGGCGGGGACCTGTCTCTGTGCAGTCAGGCTGGGCTTTCAGCCTGACACTTGACTCAAAGATTCAGATGTTGGTGGAGGAATTGAGTCTGAAAGGGCTCCTGGCTTGGTCTGAATCTAATGCACCAGCCCCCACTCCTCTCACAGACCATCTCACCCAGCCCCCATTACTCTCCCCTCCACAACCAGGCCTCAATTAGTGCCCCCTCCCAGCCCCAGACACCCTGGGAGGGACAAAAGGGACAGAGCTGCTCTGCCCCTCTGTGTCATTAGTGCTGCTCTCAGAGCCGGAGCCCAGCCCACACAGGAGGGGAGAAGGTGATGGCAGTGGGTGCTGAGCAGTGAATGGCGCCTCCTCCAGCGCGCCCATTGCTCAACACAAAAGCCCCATTCAGTACCCCTTGTACCTCTCTCTCACACACACACGCACACACACTCTCTCTCTCACACACACACTCTCTCTCTCGCTCTCACACACACACTCTCTCGCTCACACACACACTCTCTCGCTCTCACACACACACTCTCACACACACACACTCTCACACACACACACTCTCGCTCACACACACACACACACACACACACTCTCTCGCTCACACACTCACACACACACACTCTCTCTCGCTCACACACACACACACACACACATTCTCTCTCACACACACACACTCTCTCTCTCACACACACTCACACTCTCTCTCTCACACACACACACTCACACACACTCTCTCTCACACACACACACACACACACTTTCTCGCTCATACACACACACTCTCTCTCACACACTCTCTCTCTCTCACACACGCGCACACACACACACACACACTCTCTCTCTCACACACACATTCTCTCTCTCTCACACACACATTCACACACTCTCTCTTTCACACACACACTCACACACACACTCTCTCGCTCACACACACACACACTCTTTCTCTCTCTCTCACACACACACACTTTCTCGCTCACACACACACACACACACACACACTCTCTCACACACACACGCACACACATTCTCTCTCACACACACACTCTCTCACACACGCACACACACTCTCTCTCTCACGCACACACACTCTCTCTCTCTCACACACACACACTCTCTCGCTCACACACACACACACTCTCTCTCTCTCTCTCATACACACACTCTCTCTCACTCTCACAAAATCATTCACAAGCAGCTCAGTGGTGTTAATAAAATCCATTCCATGCTCTTCTCACTACATTTGGTTGCACACCAGAAGCAGCTACACCGGTACGCTGCCATCATCAGGAGGGCGCCCTCTGCTCATTGGGAAGGGAACTGCAGCCCTCTGCTCATTGGGAAGGGCGCTCTGTACACGGCAGCCCAGGACGTCTGGGGTTGGTTAATTTCGGCTGAGCCTCTCTTCCTTGCCGCCTGGGTTTGAGCCGACAGGTGAGTGAAAGGGAGAAGCCAGAGCCAGGGGGAAGAGGGCATTCACCTGACCTGAGCTCGGCGCTGCAGGGAGCCAAGAAAGTAGATTTAAAAACAAAAATCTGCTAGTCGGACCTCCCCACCCCCGCTGCCAGGGTTTGATTTCTGAAAACAGCTGGGCAGGTAACCCCAGGCCAAGCCAGGCGAAGGAGTAAAGGGGAATTGAAATCAAACTAGCTCCGCCTTTGATCCTGTAGTAAGGGGTTCATCCCTGGAGGCACGGTGCCCCCCTGCCCCATTTGGGCACATGGCCCTTTCTCCTCCCGCCCCACCTTCCATCCGTGCAGCGCTCCTCGCTGGCTAACCTGCCTCCCCCGCCCAGCCAGCTTCATTAGCCGGCTTTCCCTGCCTCACAGGGTGTGCTACCTACTACGGAGCGGCGAGAAAGCACATTTGGGTAAAAACAAGCCCTGGCTAATGTGCTGCTCTCTCCAAAGTGCGCCTGGCTTTAGCCAAGTATTTAATTAGCCTCCACAAACTTCTTTTCCTCACCTGCGGAGTAGAGTGATCTCAGCCCAAGCAGCTCTGGAACGTGATTCCTTCTGAGGACGTGCTCAGTTGAGATGTAATGACGTTGACGTGGTGTGCAACAGAACATAGTGAGAAGAGCATGGAATGGCTTTGATGAACACTACTGAGCTGCTTGTGAATGATTTCGTGACTACGGGTATTGGTGACTCTGAATGTCACTGTAATTGGCAGTGAAAGTCGCTAGATTTGTCACTTTGACACTTATTTTCTCACTAGGGAAACCAAAAAAGTCACGAAATCTAGTGACAAAGTCGCTATATTGGCAACACAGTCCTGCTATTCATGAAGCTGAATAAGTTGGCGTAAAAGTGAGCCCCTGAGTGCTGGAGGTCAGTAGCTCTTGGCACTGGAAATGGGCTGGTGTGGGGCCAGGGCTCTGGCTAAGGCCCAGCTGGGAAGTTACATTCCACCTGCTCAACATTTTAAAAATTAAAAACTCTCCTTGTAGTTTCCACTCAAGATGGGGTGAAAGTAACTTACAGGACTTACCGGTACTGCCGGAGTCCTGAGCGGGGCATGGCCTCATCCGGAAAAAGTGTGGCCTCAACCGAAAGAGGTGGGGCATCTCAGGATTTAAAGGCCCTGGGGCACCGGCTGTGGCTGGGAGCCCCAGGGCCTTTAAATCAACCCGGGGCTCCCAGCTGCAGAGGTGGCTGGGAGCCCCCGGGGCTCATGGGCAAATTAAAGGGCCCGGGGCTCCGGCCGCCATGGAGCTCCAGGCCCTTTAAATCCCCACCGCAACTCCAGCTGGGATTTAAAGGGCTCGGGGCTCCCGCAGCTGCGGGGAGCTCCAAGCCCTTTAAATTCCAACCCCAGCCCTGCTGCCGGAGCTGTGGGTGGGATTTAAAGGGCTCAGGGCTCTCCGCAGCAGCAGGGAGCTCCGAGCCCTTTAAATCCTGGCCCTAGCCCTGCCGCCGGAGCTGGGGGCAGGATTTAAAGGGCTCGGAGCTCCCCGTCGCTGCGGGGAGTCCAGAGCCCCTTTAATCTCGGCCGCGGAAGCTGGTGCGGTCCGGCGTGGCGTACTGGCTCTTGCTGGTACACCGGACCAGACCAGACCGGCTTGCTTTCACCTCTGACTGGAGGTGATGTGGGTCCTCGCGCCCGGCCCCCGCTGAGAAGCAGCATGGCCTAGAGCACAGGGCACTGGATCAGGGGGTCTGCGTGGTAGTCCTGGCTCTGCGGCTATCTGCGGCAAGGACAGTCTCTTACTGCGTGTTTGAATGGTGCCCGGCACAATGGGGCATGGATCTCAGTTGGGGCCCAATAGTGATTCAGATGGTGTGGCCCTCTTCAGCCCTGGAGTCATCAGAGTGTTAGTAGCAGATGAAGGAGCGAAAGAGAGAGAGCGTATGTGTGTCAGGTTCTGTACCTCATTATTCCCTGATCCCTAACACATAGCTCCCTCTGCTCCCCACGTTGCAGAGGGGAAGACAAGTCAGTAGTTCCTATCCCTCCATGCTGTATGGTGCCCACTGCTGGCCGCTGGCTTGCCATTGTCGGTGTCAGTAGGAGCATGCAGTATCGGTGTAGCCGCATTAGTCCTGGGATATCAGAGAGACACGGTGGGGGAGGTAATATCTTTTATTGGACCAACTTCTGTAGTGAGAACGATGAGCTTTTGAGCCATACAGAGCTCTTCTTCTGGGCCTGAGCTGGTCTCTCTCACCAACAGAAGTTGGGCCGATACAAGCTCTTACCTCAGCCACCTTGTCTCTCTCAGTAGATGCATGTCCATCTTGGCCCAGAGCCCACAAGCATTCCCTGCAGCTGTTCCTGGCCCCGGATCCTGTGGTGCAGGCAGGAGCATGGGAGTGCCAGGCGGCTCAGGGAATGTGTGCAGGCGGGGAACGCGTGGCCCCATGTTTGTCAGCTTTGCTGACCACTTTGGGGATCCAGGCAGCAGTGATTTCCCCCTGCAGGCTGGGTGGGACGCTAGCTCCCTTTGAGAAGGCTGAGAAGCCCTCCTGCACCCACCCTCCCTCGCTGAGCGACGGCACTTCTATTCCCCCCTCTGCCCCTCAGCTGTGGGCACTGCCTCTGCTGCCCTCTCTTCCCCAGCTGCCCGTGAGGGAGAAGGCAGCGAGCATCGAACCCCATTTCCCTGCGGGGCAGCGCAGGAATTACTGGCCTCTCCCCACTCGATTACTGCTTCCAGGCCATTGTTCGGATGTGTGGCTCTTTCCTCCCAGCCATGCAGGGCCTAGATGCTGCTGAGCGGTAGCGAGGGGGAGATGGGGACTCAGGTCACCTATATGTCCCTTGTCTGAGGATGGCAGCAGGGGACAATGTGGTCAGAGACTCCTTGGGCTGCCACTTTCAGTGACCCTGGCCTGCCCTGCCTGGGATTAGTTCCTCCTCAGGGAGCAAAGGTAATTCAGTCTCTGCGCTTTTCTTCTCTGGCCAGGGCCTCTTCCATCCTGCATCGCGACTGCTGACTGAACCAAAATCCCAGTGGTAATTGGATCAGGGGCACTCTTTTCCATGAGAAGATTAAATCAGGCTCACAGCCCAAGTCTGGAGCGACACACTTTGGAATATAAAGGCACGGAAGATCACATTACCAGGGTTATTTCTTTTGCTTCAGACCTGAAGCTATCACAACAGCTTCTTATTTGGTGCAAAGTAAATTGGGTCTGTTTTTATTGGAAAGCAGACAAAGGAGGTGATGGAGACTGATATTGCGGACAGGCACAATCTGACTTGCCTGAGGTGTTGAGCACTTACAACTCATCACAGCCAATGGGACCCCAGGGGCTTGGCACTTCTGAAAACCAGCCCCTTAAAGAATCTCAGCAGGGAAAAGACCTAGCGACTACATGATGATGATGATAAACAAATAATTCTGTGCCCAGTCTGGCTGTCGAGGTGAAACAACAGCACTGGGGCCTAATTGGCCTGTGTTTCCTCAGCTATTTTCAAGCTGCTGGGAGGAGAGGGGTACAGTGGTGGTGCCTTAAATTCCTGCTTTTATTAAAGGGAGAAGCTCATTTTCAGGAGCTCAGTGTTGTTCAATGGAGTTCACCCCACAGAGCAGGAATTCACCATTGCAGACAGGTGCAATTTTAAGTTCCAGGGAACGTGACTTGCATTGCAGGTGATGCCTCGCGAAAGGGTTAAAACCCTGCTGGTGACAGCGTCAGCCTCAGGTTGTAATCAGCCAATCAGAATGTGCTCAGAAGACCACGTGAGTGACTCCCACTTAAAATCCTGCTGGGGCAGCGCAGTCCATTGTGTTTTTGTAGACTTTGATGGAGCAGGTATTGTCTCTGGCCAGCTCAGATACCATGGTGGTGGGCACTGTATAAGGAATAGACTGGGGTGGACAAGAAGAGCTTGTCCAGTTTGGCTTAAGCTCAGTTGAATTCATCTCTGATTCTTAATAAGTTAAGTTGTTTTACTCATTTGCCTCTAGATTCTTCATAACAATCACTCCAACCGCACCGGTAACTTAACAGGTGTGTGGGGAGTTATTTAATAGGGGGGAGCAGAGGCTAATTGAATAGAGGCTGAGAAGGTAATTTAACAAATGACTTGTAACGGGATACAGAGCCTTTCACCTCTAGGTTATTGGTTTAGCTCCTTTTCAGGTTGGCGGTGACCATCTGTTACCATCTGATGGCTGCTTAGCGGCCTATAAATGAAATGAATGGGTCTCAGCCCACTGCCTGGTGCCCACATCACTGAGTATTCCATGTGCAAGGAATTGTGGCTGGCCCCTTTTTGTTGGGAAGAAAGACCAAGGGTTTGAATCGGCCACGGAGTCTGGAATCACTCCTAGAAATGCTCTGTCTGGCTGAGGGATGTTGGTAGGATCTGCTGCACCCGTGCTGGCCCTAGGCTTCAGGTAAACCGAGATCTTCAATCTCAGGGGCCACCTGTCCTGGGTTCTTGGGTGTGGGAGTTAAAAAATGGGAGTATTGGGGGTGGGGGTATTGCAGAGAGGGTCCGGACGAGCTGGTATTAATGGAATAAAACCATCACAGGATAGGAACATAGTGCTCTCTCTTTGCATACCTTGTTTGAGATGCAGTTCAGGTCCCTTTAATGTCTTGTGGCTTCAGTCCTCACACACCCCACGTTAAAAAAATAAAATACACCAATATAAAGAGTCAAGACATCCCATTTCCTGACTGAGCCTATGACCCTGCACTGGGCACATCAGTCACTTCTGGTACATTCCGTAATAGAAGCGAACCTTATTCCAGTTTAGACTGGATGGGCTCCTGCCTGTGGGTTACATGGACAGATGTGGAGCAGGTGAAGGGGATGGGATCTGAGTTTGAACTAAACAGCCAAGGTGAACTGGAGTAAGGAGAAAAGACATCCACTCCAAACAAGTGGCCAGACCCTATGAGTGATGAGAGGGATGTTTCTTGGGAGGGACACCACCCTCGCTCTGTAGGATAAGCTCCAGAGACAGAAGGTACTGGGATGTGCACAGCCCTCCCCGCTGTAGCAGCCCAGTGCCAGGCTTGGGCAAAGCAGGTTCCTATCACAGCAATTCTGAGGACAGCTTTGGCCGATCCCTCTCCAGACTGTCTGGATCGAAGAAGAGCCTTGTTAACAAATGAGGTAGCCTCGGGTTATGCTACCAAGCCCATTAAGGGGGCTTATAAAGGGAGTATGGCTGGACAACAAGGGGTGAATAAGGAAGAGTGGCAGCTTTGTCCGGGAGGCTGTTATGGAGGTGCAAGGCTAAGCTGCTGGCTAATTAATTAGAAAGGTTTTCTAGTGGTGTTAGGCTGTTTGGGCCTTGATTGTGAGCTAATACTATAGGGCTGGTGATTGTGGACTCTGAGATTTTTTAGCTTGACTCATTAGGTTACTGATAAGCCCAAACCCAATGAAAGGGCATTTCTGGCTTTATCCAAATCCACAAGAAAGGTCTGTTCCGCTCAGCTGATCCCAGCCAATGCCCATCATTGTCAAGTCCCCCATTTTCCTCAGCCACCTGGACATGATCTTAGCAGCATAAAGACCTCTTTCCTCCTCTCCTGGGTCTGAGCCAAGGCCCACGGAAGTCAATGGAAAGACTTGCAGAGACTTCAATGGGCTTTGGCTTAGCCTCTCACCGACGGTGGAAGCTCCGTTCTGGTGTGGGTCTGGCAAACCTTGTGGGTAAGAACTTTCTCAAGACAAGATTTCTTCCCGGTGAATATTTTTGCCCTGAGGAACAGAGAGAGTAACCGTGAATGTGGAACTATAGGGTGTATCTGTCTTCCAAAAGAAACTAGCCACTTGAGAATGACCGATGGATTTATACTACACCACGAGAAGATCTCTGTGATTTACCTATCCCAATGGTTGCTAGGATTTTCCTGATGGCCCTAAGCCATCTTGGGACCCGAGTCCGTCCGTTCCTCAATATGGTATTTCCATGTGTTGTCTCCTCCCTTCCATTGTTAATAGTTTAAATGAAAACTGGAAATGGAGGATGTGGGATTTTTGCCCTTTCAATTTTCAGTTCTATACAAGATATTTAAAAAAGGTCACTCCCCCTACCCCAAAAATGAGTTTCTTGGTTTTCTTTTTCCCTTTACATTAGGTTACATTAGAACTCTGGTCCCAGCTTCCTTGGAAGATTCTCTGCACAGGATTAGGACATTATGAAACCTGAGTAATTGAGAAGGGAGGAAACCCTGATTACCCTACAGCTTCCACCACTGCTACCACTTTCAGAGCTACACCAGAGGTGAATTACATTTCCAATTTTTTTCCACGTGTTAAAGCACCCTAGGTAACGGGGTTTAACCAAGGTGGAATCCTCATCACACAGGTAATTCTGGCCTCTGATTCTTTAGGGACAGGTCACCGAAGGCTGGAGCAACAGAGCCACTTCCCCATTCCTATTCCTAGTACAAGGACCTGGGTTCCATTTCCAGCTCCGCCGTAGTCTTCCTGTATGAGCTTGGGCAAGTCACTTAGTCGCTCTGTGCCTCAGTTTCCCATCTGTAAAGTGGGGATAACAGCACATTGGTGTGGTGAGGATAAATACGTTTAAGATAGTGAGTAGTTCAGGTGCTATGGTAACAGGGGGTATGTAAGTACCTAAGATAAATAGATTCTTCTCTCTGATCCCACCATAAATTTCTCCTGCTATTCGAGCCTACATTTCCCTTGGCTTAATTTCCTTCCGTTACTCCTGGCTCTCTCCCCTTTGTGCCACCCTCCCCGTCCCACCTTGGCGTGGTTCAGCTTGGCATCATTAGAGTTTTATTTATGACAATGTTAATTAAATACCCCCTTCATTCAGCGCTGTGCACAATTCCCTCTGCCTTAGTAGGGATTAGCCCTAACATGCTATTACCGAGCTCGAATATGATTGTTGTTAGCACAGGGAATTCTAATAGTGATTTAGTTATTCCTGGGCCTCACATTTAGCTATTCCCTGACATTTATAAAGTTCAGGTTTAGAAAATAAATCCAGATGAAGAGAGAGCAACTCCAGCCATTATTTACACTTCACTTGCCATTTTCTGTTCGGTTGGCCCTTTGTCCCAAATCTTAAAGGGCCTGTGTGTTGTAGTAAGACCTAAAGGATTTTCATTTCAATTTCTTCATGTGTGCGTTTAGTCCTGGTGAAAGGCGCTCGAATGACGTGGCTGGAGATCACAGAGCAGGTTCAGTATGAGCAACAGCAGTGTTGGCGAGTGTCTCCCAGGGATGGGAGTCCATTACAGGCCTAGCTAGGAAGCCTTGGCTCTTTAGCTCAAACTGGGTCATGCTTTTAGCACGGGCAGGCCTTGGGTCAGTCCCCAGGGTTTTGACCAGGACAGGGATCGGTACATAGTCTTCCATTAGACTGCCTTGGAGAGAGCAGCTACATGAGCGAGAGGGGAAGTTAGCTTCCATGGCCCATTTGATCCTTATCTGCTGAAATGGCCGCAAGAGGGCGAATCGGAAGTGACAGTTATAAGTGGTGGAACTGGACGGAGATCATGCAACTCCTTTCACACAGGCCGCTGAGTGGCCCACGATGATAACTTTCCAATGCTATTGGCCTGGGCTAGACTTGAACTGGCAACTTAGAAGTAAAAGTTCTCTGTCCTATTCCCAATCCCCTGCATGACCCGTTCTGCACACACAAAGAGAGGCCATGTGCGGTTGCTTTGCTCACATGGGGCCAGGGCTGGATCTGTGGGGAAAGCTGCTCCCTGTTCTGGTTTAGGCACCTATGTGGAGGGTGTCCACTATTGCAGGAAAGACACAGATCTCCAAGGGCAGGACTTGGGACATAGAGTAGGGGAGGGAGAATTGATGCAGAAGAATGTAGAAAACCTTCCCCCACCCCAGCATTTGAATTAATGTCTAAAATTAAACTGATTGCTAAGGGGCTGAGTGCTCACATCAGGGAGTTTTTACTTCAAGGTCCCAGCTGGGAAGCTAAAGCTTTGTGGGAGAGAGCGGCTCCGTGGGAGGTATTTCCGCCCATGGCTGGAAGTTGTACAACTTGGAAATCTCACCCTGGAGTCTGGGTCTTAGATGCTCAGGAGTTCCAGATAGTTCTCAGCAGCCTGTTGGGAAGCTTCCCGGAACCAAACCTTGCTCAGGTCAGGGGGAGGGGAGGGAGCGCTGTGTGTGTGTGTGGGAAGAACTGGGTAGGGGCCCCCTTAAATGGAATTGGGCCCAGCTCTTCAGTTCCGGTCCAAGGGTGCCCTACTTGGGTGTAATAAGGAAGGTGGGGCTGCCCCTGGGTGTTACAAATGAGAGACAGTCCAAAGGCAAAAGGGAGTTGAGAACCCAGAGTGTGTGCGCAGAGTCCAGAGCCTGGAGAGCAAAGCTGACCCCAGAGCTTCAGGGAGGGGATGCCCTGAAGGTGGGATGATGTGAGTTCTCTAGCAAGCGGTGGCACCAGATCACAAGGCAATGCCAGGGGCGGGCAGGTCATCCACAAACCGCCACAGCCCGCGGAGGCTGAAGGCTGACGCTGATGTCTGGGGACAAGAGCCGGAGCCGTATCTGAGAAGGAAACAGGGCAGAGAAGGACCCCAGCTAGAGGGGCTGCGGGGAGGCGTGGTGAGAGATGCTGGGGATTTACCCGAGTTCTGGTGCCTGGTGAGAGACACCGGAGCTGTACTTGGTGTTGAAGGACTGTTGGGATTCGAAAGATTGTAGGGTTTGGATCCTACTGGGGAATTCTGGGCTGCGGTTATGGGACTTTTGTAATAAATTAACCCCTCAAAGGGCTGTTGATATTTGGAGAGCTTGTCTGGCATTAGTGGGAACCCCAGAAGAAAGGGGAAAACTGATGCAGGTGTGCCGTTTTGCTGCAGCCTCCTGCTGGAGGGCACTTCAGGCGGGGTCACCCAGGAAAGGATGAGGTACTAAGTGAGATATGATGGCACCCACGTGGGGAGCCAGGGTTCCCCAGAAATTCTAGAGCTGAGCACCCAGGAACAGGTCAAGGTGGGTTTCCCACATTCTTGTTCTCTCTGTGTCTTTCTGTTCTCTCCCTTCCTATTCACCTGTAATGCCTCCCTCACCATTCGACTTTTAAGCCATTGACTCTGTTTCCCTTCCGGCTGATCGTCATATTCTTGATTTGTGTACATCTCCGGGATGCCCCAAGCACCTTATTATTGTTGCTGCTTGTGTTTGTGCAGACTGCAGATCACCCTCCTTCCAGGTAACACACATGGAGTCATGGATTCCCTTGCTTCAAGGCACATGCTGCTGCCTCTCTTGGCTGGAAATGTCTGAATGTGACAGAGAAGAAAAGGGACTTTTCCCCTTGTCTATTTCAATGCACACGGAGCCTCCTGGTTAGAACCTGCCTCTAATCCCATCCCATTGGCGGGACCCTCACAGGGTAAGCTTGGAATTGCAGCTGCGGTCAGGGGGAAAAGAGAGGAGAAACAAACTCACCAGTTGAGAGAGAGAGAATTTTTACCCTCTCGCCCAGAACATGTGGCAGCAAAAGGGTGTGCTGTGGTGGAAGGCGATTAGGGCCGATTCTGCCAGGGATGCTAGATGCTGATGATTAAGAAATAGAATTGGGGGATCCCTCTAGCTGCAGCTAAAACGAAATGGGGGATAAAAGCAGAACCTACTCTAGAGCAATCTGCTTATATGCTGAATGCCTGGCCCAGGAAGGATGGAGAGTGTTAGCAGAATCCTGTTAGCGCCTGGCAGTCTCTGGATCTCAGCTAGGGCAGAAAAGCCCATTTTAATAAGTAGCTCACGGAGGAAGCATCCTGATCCGTGACTATGAGGTAAAGCACGTGCATCGAAATATCATGCCGGGTGCTGGTAATTGTGGGAGGGGAGAGGGGAGGGGAGAGGCTCCCACTGTCACGGACTGTTGGCCAAGACGACAGTAATGCTAGCGACTGGCAGTTAGGCAGAGCTTTTCAGCCAAGGATCCTAAAGTGCCTTACAAATTACGCACGGGGATCGCTGCTCCAGGGACTGAAATGCAGCCACTTCTGGGCTGGGACATGGCAGTTGCTTAGCAGCGCACAGCAGTGCTTCACAGCAATTTAAGGTGCAGCTCCTGTTTCCTGTTCCCACTGAAGTCAGTTGCAAAACTCCCGTTGACTTCAATGGTACAAGACGGGGCCAGGCCTGAGGACAGGAACGGAAGGAGAATGCCACGTCCAGCTGAACTATATTAACCCCTTAGCAGCGGAGGGACAGTTCTGTGGTGGATCAAGAACGCAGCTACCAGAGTCCTGTACTGCCTTCAGTTCCCTGGCCCAGCGGTTGCAGCTTCCCCGCCCCTGAAGGCCTTGCCCACCTCCCCTCCACACCCAGCCATCTCTGCCCCTGCCTGTCAGTCACTAGGAGTGGAGGATGAATGGCACCTGCTAGCACAGGGCCCCAAAGGACACCTGAAAATTGCTCTAAAGACCTTCGCTGAAGAGCTCTTTCCTAGTCCCTCCCCAGCGGCTGCCATGCTGGGAAGAGCAGTCCTTCAGAGCTCTGAAAGCTGCAGGTCCCGGTGCAAAGATTGGGCCAGGCCATCCAGGCAACAGGTCTGGTAGCAACGTGTGGCGGTGAAAACCATCCCAGCTCTAACCAAAGGCTGGATCTGAGTTTGATCAAAGTTGGGAAATTTGGGGGACGGCCAGTTTAGTGGCTGCGGGGGGGGAGATTGTCCCAGCTGTGTCCTGGCGGACGGTTGCCACTGAACTAGCACCCAAAATCCCAGCTCCTCCTTTGTAAATAGCTTTGCCTGGCTCTGATTTCCTGAGGGCAAGGTGGCACTGGCACCCCATAGGCCAGATTTGTAGCTGCAAGGCCAGAGTCTCCCAGATGCATACAGAAATTTAAGCCCACTTCTCCTCCTCCCCAGGGCGTGAATTGAGAGAGGGAGACCTCTTCTCACTAGCTGCTATGGGAAGTGCAGCTTCCAGGAGAGATATATCTCCTCAATATATGTTCCACTCTATATGTATCCGAAGAAGTGGGCTGTAGCCCACGAAAGCTTATGCTCTAATAAATTTGTTAGTCTCTAAAGTGCCACAAGTACTTTTGTTCTTTTTATTTACAGGATTTCTTTCCTTGCAATGGTTAAAGGTAGGGAAGGGCCCAACCCGAAACTCTGCTCCCAAGCATCTCAAAGCTGGCCATGTCTGGCTCCAGCTCCAGACAGTGCCTGGCTCAGGTGTGCCCACCTTTAAGGGCTGTGAATTCCTTCCCCCAGCTACGGATTGCATGCGACCCATTTTTTAAAGATGGGGCCAGTGACCGAAGGGATGGGGTGTGGGGAAAGCAGAACTGGAGAATATAGATGGCTCCTCTGCAATAAAAAACTCTGGCTTGAGGAAAGGAGCCTATAGTTGCCCAGGTGAGTGATCTGCCTTGGAACAGAGTCGGGTTCCTCTTATTCCTGTTCACTCCTCTCTGCACCTTGGGGCTCGGGTGTGACTGCGGGGATACAGGAGCTCAGCGTAACTGTCCCCACTCCGATTCTCAGCACAGCACAGCTCCGGCCTCCCCTGTCCAGACAGAGACCAGAGAGGCAGGTCAGTGGGGTTGTTGGTAGCAGACAGGATCCCCCGTTCCCCTCAAAACTACAGAGAGCCACACACTGCATGCAAAGCGATTCTGCCCCCGCACCTGAGTGCCCCTTCAAAAGCCAGACTAAGCTCCATGCCGGCTGCACTCCTTGCTTTGAACTGGGGGACGGGGGAGGAAGGGGGATTTTCTGCTCTCGCACACACCTCGCCTCTGCTGGTGCCGGCATTGTCAAGTCTGATCAGAAGGAGGATCAGTCGGCCCTGCTCCCTCTCTCTCCAGATTTAATTAACGAGCCTTTCATCTCTACCCTGAAGGAATCTGCTATCTTCTGTCTTCTTAATTAACGTTCATTAGGCAAATCAGAGGAACGTTTTCTCCCAGCCGCCTGGAAGGTTCTTAACCCTTGTGAGGCACCCAGTTTGGGTTGGCTGGAGCTGGGTGGCGAAATGCTCTGGGAGGGATCCTGGCTCTGGGGCCTTGTGGCTGTGTGACCCAGTGGCAGCGTATCCAGCGTGTGAGAATCAAACCCTGCAGTCTTCCTCCGTCATGCTTGGAGCAACTGGGCCAGAGCAGATGGGCCAAAGGCTCCTTAGCCCGGCCGTGCAGGTACCAGACTGCGGATCAGTTCCATGCCGTTGGCATCTCGATCTGACAGAGGGAACAAGGACAATTCCTGAGCTGCCCTTTGGGTGCCCTCCACCATTCTTGTCCCACCGCTTCCCCTGCCTTGAGAAGGGTGGAGTCCATTGGCTTCTCCCCTGTGGCAGTGGGAATTTCCCATAATTCTTTGAGGTGGCTTGGGGTCTTCCACGGAAGAACACGGCTTAGAATGAGAGGGGGGAATCCTGTAACTATATTCAAGACCCCTCCCCTGCAAGAGGACGTTTTCTTTCCAGGCTCTGGCCATGTGAAATGAAAGGAAGGTTCCTCTGACTATCTTGCTCTCAAAGGAGATGAGATGGAGTTGGGAGGAGGAGCGGGGGCAAGCCCAAAATAATTTTGAATTCAGTCATGAGGCTTATTGACCTGGAAAGACGTATTGATTAGAGATGGACTTGGACCAACCCCCCCTGGCTCAAGCTTGTTTCTCCAATCAGCCAAGTTGAAGCTGAAGCCAGCCGTTGTCGTTTGAAGGGGCTGTAAGTGTGATTACTGACTGAAAACGGGACCACGCGCTCCAGGGAGTTTACTCCCAGGCATGACATGAATAGCCCTGAGGAAAGCAGGCAAACAATTTTGCCATGGTTCATAGTGCGGCCCCTGCTGCAGTAAACCAGCACAGACCTATAACAGGGTTCAAAAAAGAATTAGATAAATTGGTGGAAGATAGGTCCATCAATGGCTATTAGCCAGGATGGGCAGGGATGGTGGCCCTAGCCTCTGTTTGCCAGAAGCTGGAAATGGGCAGCAGGGGATGGATCACTTGATGATTACCTGTTCTGTTCATTCCCTCTGGGGCACCTGGCACTGGCCGCTGTCAGAAGACAGGACACTGGGCTAGATGGACCTTTGGTCTGACCCAGTCTGGCCGTTCTTATGTTCTTATGACTTCTCAGTTGGCATCCAAAGTGGAGTTGCCTGTCAGGAACTGCTTTTGCAGCAGGGCAAACTGCTCTGCTGGTTACCAAGCTGTGTGCCAGCTCCACTGCTTTTTCTGTGACCTTTAACTGTAGCGGGATCCTGGCAAAAGGGGTCTCTGGAGATGCTCTTTCTCTCCAAGTGTCTGCCGGATACCTGACAAACAGTGGAGTTCTCTCTGGGACATGTAAAAGATTCTGCCTCTTGCCAGCATGCCAATCAATCAGCCAGTGCCTGACAAAGCCCATTCTGGGAACATGTTAACAGTTCTCTGCCAGGGTGCCAACCGGAGTGTGTCTGATGAGCCATGAAGCACGTTCCAGGACACTTCCATGGTCCCTTGCCAGGCTGCCAGTCAGCAGTGGCATGATAAATCATCACGCACTTTCAGCCATGTCAACGTTTTCCTTTCTCTTGGCCAGCTGTGACAGCCCCTTGCTGCAAATCGCTCAGACCCGCTGCTGGTAGAACTTCCAGTCACTTCCCGTGTAAGTCGAGTCCAGCCCTACTTATCATCCAGTAATAGTAGAGTGGGCCTTAATAAAGGGCTTTATGTTTTGCTCCTTGGATCTGCGCGGGTGACCGACACTGCCTTTTGCACTCAGTGCTGTTATGCCGTTGGGCAGATGCATCCTTCACCACCGTCATTGTGAACAGCCCTGGCACTTGCCTCTTTGTCTCCCTGCATTGCAATGGTTTCTCATTCAGATTCTCATCTAGCTCCTTACCTGGATAAAGTAAAACAGATCTCAACACACACGTTGGCCTGACTCACTGGTTCTTTCATCTGTATATCCCCATGAAACTAAACCAATAATGTCGTCTTCGCCTGAGTCCACAAACGGCCATCACCACCAGCCACTGATCCATGGTTAGCAACAACTCTCACTGCCCAGCTGTCGTACTGGCGGGTAGCACAAAAATGTCCTTCTCCTGCTATTGTATGTATTATGGTAGTACCTAGAGGGCCCATCCAAGATCCCTGCCCCATTGCTTAGACTCTGTACAAATACACAGTAAAACAGCCCCTGCTCCAAAGAGCTTACGATCAAGCTAAGCACCACAGACGAATGGTGGAAGAGAGGAAGGATTGTCACCTCCAATTTTCGGCAGGGGAACAGATACAAAGACTTGCCCAAGGTTACACAGCGGGTCTGTAGCAGAGCTGGGAATTGAACCCAAATCTCCTGAATCCCAGTCCAGTACTGTCATCAGGAGCTGCTCTTTCGGTCTCCCTAGTGCTTTTGCAGAAGACAAAGTGGGTAAAGGGGTGGATGTTTTGTAAAGAAGGACCAGGCCCGCTGATCACAGAGGGTTTGTGCGCACTTCCAGCTGGGCCTGAAGCAGCTGCAGGGGCAAGGAAGAGAGCAGCTCGACAGCCTGTGCCCATCACTTCTGGACAGCATTGGCCACAGGGCGGGGTGCGCACCTTCAGCAGCTCTGCCTTGTTCCAGCCAAGGGGCAGCTCCAGGGGCTCTGGGCAGAGCTATCCTTCCGAAGTGCCCATGGTGTCAGTGACTCCCTGGCAGAGGCCCCTTCTTGCTGCTGCAGCTGCTTGACTGACAGTTTGCATTTCTCTTCCCTGCTTTTTTTTTCCCATTTGGGGGAGTTTTCCCCATCCCCTCCTGGACCCAGACAGCTCTGTTCGGCAATGACATGCCAACCTGAGAGAGCACGGAGCACACCCAGAGGCCCTGACAAACTGCAACATTTGTTCCCAAATATCCGGAGTCATACAAAACACACTGCGAAGAAGAAAGAGAAGTCGTTCTTCCCTGCCTCTCCCCTTCATCTCAGATCCTCTTCCTGCAGGGCACCCAGCAGCAATCTCTCCACCGCCCCAGGGCTCTTGCAGTGCCCACTCCTAGCTGGCCAGCGTTTCTATTTCATGTCATTTCTCCCAGGTCCTGCCTGGGCTGGGTGGCATTGATAATAAGCAGTGGGTGGGTAAAGTGTCAGATTCTCTTCAACTCAATTCTTACGCTCTGGTTTCCTCGCCATCCTCCCTCCCTGAGCACGGCTGTCCAGCTTGGAGCCCCTTTCCTGCTGTCTTTGTGCAGGCCAGTCGATGCCCCGGCCTGGCTGAAGGGCTGGGTGCCGTGGAGCTGGGTGGAGAGGGGAGGAGCGAGGTGGAGAGGGGAGGCAGACGCCCGTGTTGGGGCTTCGTGCGCACAGCAGAGAGTGCAGGTTGACCAAGGCTGTGCTCCATGGAGGATGGGTCTCTGCTGAGTCTGGGAGAGTGTAGGGTGTGCTCATTCTGGGCGGCTGGAAATAGGACAGCCCCCAGCTCCGCTCTTAGGGCGCGCTGTGCCAGTCAGTTAGTGGGGGTCAGAAGGCCCATCCCGGCACTGGCCGCGAGAGAAGAAGCTGTTGGAATGGGAATGTGGTAGAGAGAGAGGGTAGGAGAAACCCCCCTGCCTGTTCAGCCTCCTTCCCCCAAACCACTGGCCCTGGCTCTCTGCTCTGCTACCCCCCAGCTCAACTCACCCACCCCTTCACCCCACATCACTGTATTCAGCTTATCCCACACTCTCCCACCCCACCTCATTCTCACCCCAAATCCTCTTCCTTCCCCCCCCATGATCCTATCTCCTCCCATCCCACTGCACCATGCTCCCCACACACCCCAGCTTCCCTCGTCCTCCCCTGCCCTCCCTTTCCCTCAGCTTCAACCCTGCCCCATCTGGCTGCCTAGCGGTCCCCTTGTCTCAATTCCCTGGGGCCAGAAGCCCCCTAGCAATGTACTTTGAACAGCTCCAGCCCCGAAGGAAATGGTTCCTTCCCACCGGCACAGCCTCCTTTCTGTGGAGAATTCATGCTCACCAACAATCCCATTCTCCCCCTCCCCTCCTCCTCCAAAAAAAAAATCCATGGGAGGAAAATGACTTTTTAGTTAAAGGGGAAAAAAATGGAGCAAAGGGAAACATCAGCTGCTTTGCTTTGCTACAGGCCATTTCGCCATGAGCAGCTGATGTGAAGTTTCTCAGCCCTGGGAACTCTCCCTTCCTTGAGGATTCAGTTGCAGCTGTCAGAACTTGGGTCGATACATGTTAATGAGGCTTTGAAACTGCAGTGCTGTGGGAACCGCTTTTGGACTCCCTAAGACCTTGGTAATTCACGGCTAGTCTCCAGTGCTTTCTCCCCAGCACTGAGAGCGAAGCTGTGAGACCAAAATAAATAAATAAGAACAAAAGCGAAGGCGAGGGAGGGAGTTTAAATTATAAATAAGGGCTAAGTTTCAAGAACCTTTCCAGAGTGCTTCTAAGGGCGAGTTAGTCTAACCAGGGAGCCCAGCTGTGGGTAACTGAAACAGATTCTAGAAAAGCAAGGAGAGCTTGTCCAAGAAGGGACAGTCTGTTCTCTGTCCTACTCCTTGGCTTGGCCATCGGCTTCTATTTATTTCTGAGTGCACTGATGGGTTTTCTTCTGCTCTGGTGCTTCAGGGAACGCATGGGTGAAGAGATGAATCTTGCAGCGAGGCCTGAAGATAGAAAAAGCTGGACACTTCTTGATCTCCTCTGGGAGAGTGCCTGGCCCCATGCTCTTGAAGGGGCTAGCAGCAGCTCCATCAAGTCTATGCTCTTTCAGCCAACATCCAGTTCCCTTCCCTCCCCCGACCCTACTCTTGAAGGTTGAGACCAAGGTGTATTGGCAGAACTGAGTGGAGGGGGGTCGAGGCCTGGCATAGCAAGGCGTGTTGAAAGTCAAGGTTGAGCTGCAAGGGACAAGCTGGAGGTGAGGGGCTGTAATAGTTGGATGTTGTAGGATGGGATTGAGATGTCTTGGCAAAGCAGCGTGGAGGCCCAGGGCTAGACAAGTTGGGGGTGCTCTGGGGCTGGAATGAGGTGCATGGTCAGAGCTGCGTGGTGATGCTGGGATGCAATAAGTGAGGTTGAGCAGGTCTGGGGTGAGGTGCATTGGCAGAACTGTGCAACCTCAGCATAGAAGGTGGGTGCTGGATGGGACGGAGATGCATTGGTAGAACTGTGTATGGGCCTAGGATACCTTTAGAGGTAAACATTGAGCTGTGTGTACTCCAGGGTACAAGATACAACGAATGTGCTGCAAAGCTAAAAAACATTTGGGGACACTGGCAGCTGGGGTGGGAGGGTTGTTCAGGATGGAATCGCAGCCACAGCCTCACACCTGCCTGGCTGTAGGGAGCATTATGTACTGGAGTCGGGCGCTGGGAAGTGGTTGGCATTGGGAGTGAAGTTCTCTTAGCAGGACTGAGTTGATGCTGTCATCTCCCCATGGTGAGGCTTATGCTGTCCAATAGCAGTTCAGATGCATGAGCCAAACCAAGTGGCTGTGGCCATCAAAGTGTCCGTGTCCTCAGCTACTCTGTGTCTCAGCACCCACTTCTCCACCAGCACCCTTATGGTAAGCCATATCGAATTGAACACCCAGGAGGTTCTATAGAAATTGCTCTTAAAAACACATCGAATGCAACAGAAAATGCGACTTTTTCCATATTTTGTGACCCATCCTATTGAATCCCAGCGTGGGCCACAAAGACTTATATAAAATACCTGTTCTCTGGTAACTTCTGTAGGACACTTCCACAAAAAACCTGAAACCTGGAGGATGTCCAGAGGCTTCCTGTGGTGGATTATGAAATGACATCTGAGTGGGGGAAGCCTAGCCAAGCTCCTAGCAAATCAGCCAGAGGCCAGCATCTCCTTTCAGTCAGTGGCTGGGGACCATTGGGTTCTGGAGGTAAGTCTCGGGCCTCGTCTCCACTGGGGATTTAGCCACAGGAGAAGCTGAACCGCGGCAGGTGCCCGTGCCCCAGTTCAACCCCCCAGCGGAACCGCAGTGCACCAGAATGAACCATGACTTGCAAACCAAAATAAGCTGTTTCAGTGCAAGGACTGGGTTATGTGAGTGCGGCTTCTCTATGGTAGGCATTCGCATGACTGTTGCTACAGCGGTGTAACTACGTGGGTGACCAAGTACCTCAGTACAGACAAGACCTCAGCTGCTATGGGATGCAGGACTGTCACCTAGCCTATGCAGCCTGGGGAGGATGTGGGTGCTTCCCCCATCGGCTGAGTCTGCTCTCAGTGCTGGCGCACTGGCTGACGGACACCATGCTTCTTCTGGTCTCAATCTGAACCTCCCAAGTCCCATGCCCACGCAGCGTGTGCTGAGTAGCAAGTGTTTGGCCAGGATGGTACCATTCTGATTCACCCCGGGGCCGGTGCTCTGGGGTTGAGACCCCTCACATGCTGCAGCCCTTTCGCCTCTTGGTTTTAAATCCTCCACTCATCTCCTGGGTGAGGAACTCATCAGAAATGTGTAGCACAAAGGCAGGTGAAGCAAAATGTTCTTTTTGTCTGAAAAGCTGCTCAGGGAATCACGGCCTGGCGCTCCTTGTGACTCCCCTGGGCTCCTGCTCCCCAGTTCTGGTGACCTATTGTTCCTCTGAGCACCTTCATCCCACCCCAGTAGCATTTCCCTGCTAGCAGCTAGACAGGGATTAATGATGGTCCGTCTCTGCCACCTACTGGAGACACTTTTCAAGTCTGAGCCTCCCTAGAAGAAGAAGAAGCTACCTCAACTCTTCAGAGCCTGGAGGCTTCCTTAAGTGTTTGGGGAAAGGGGCCTTGGAGCCCTCTGACTGCTCTGCTCAGTCTCACAAGAGGGAATGGGGATCCTGGAGTCCTGCACCCCAAACTTGCTTTCCTGCGGGGAACCAGAGAGGAGGAGTTTGGGAATCTCAGCCCAGTCGCCGGTGGGAGAGCGCGTGGCCATCACAAAACACAGTTCAGCACAGTTGAATAACAAGGGTGCCGGAGGTTAGGGCAAAGGTGGTGTCTGAGTGAGGGGGTCCCTGCAAGCAAAGCTATGCGGGAAGCCCCAAACTAGAACAGCAGGGATGCCCCCGGTCAGGATTGGGGAGCGCTGACAGCGCTGGGGGTGTGAGAGCCGAGGCAGAGCTAGGCATTGGGCTCAGTGATACCCAAAGTCTCCCCCACAACAAGAAATAGAGGGAGACTCCGTTTTCATGTAAAAAAAAAAAAAGAAAAGGTTCTTTCTAGCCCTTTTCCTTGCAAAGAGCCTGGAAAATGTGAGAGATGTGAAACATTACAGAGCCATCGCTGGGCTGAGGGGAACAAACTGCCGGGCCCTATTCCCACAGCGGGGCCCATACACCCTTTATGTAAAATGATTCGGGTTTGGGGGTCCCTCCCAGAGAATCCTTCCCAGAATTCTCTGGCTGGCCCTGTGCTTTGTCACAAAGGCCCACAGTGGGGAGACCAGGATGGGGGTGGCAGGGAGTGTCAGGACAGGGGCTTCCAAGGATGTGCTGATGCTCTAGGTGCACCCCAACCGCAGCCAGGCCCAGGCACTTTTGGGGTATCTCTTGGCATCTCTAGGCCCCTGAGAGAAGAGGGGCTGTGGCCTCTTTCCGTCACTCCACGTCCAGTGAAGCCTCCATAAACCCTGGCGTGAATCTTGGGCCTACAGAAGGTAAATACGTTGTCTTGGATTTAAAAGTAAGCCCATTTTTTGGCATTTCCATCAGCATCCACAAGATGGAACCTGGAGCGAGTGGATCTGAGAGCGGGGCTGCTCCGGCAAAGGAGGAGGGACCTGCCAGAGTCTCCAGAGGCTGTGACTGAGAGAAGGAAGCTCAGTGTCCTCTGAGGCTCGCCATGGCACAGGTTCCTTGTCTGTGTGTCCTGGCCTTGCTGTGCCTCGGGCTGCGCCCTGCCGCAGGGGGCATGGACTCCTGCTACGACCCACAGGGGCGGGCGCAGCGCTGCACGCCCGCCTTCGAGAACGCAGCGTTCGGCAGGGAGGTGCGGGCGACCAACACGTGCGGCTCCCCGCCCGAGGATTACTGCCTCCAGATGGGAGCGCGGGACGCCTCCAAGCTGTGCCACCGCTGCGACGCGGGAGACCCATTGCTCCACCACAACGCCACCTACCTGACTGACTTCCACAGCCAGGAGGAGAGCACCTGGTGGCAGAGCCAGTCCATGGCCTTCGGGATACAGCACCCCAACTCTGTCAACATCACCCTGCACCTGGGTAAGCGTGACCAGAACCACCCCTCCCCAGGGAACCTTCTGCTGCCAAGGGTCCTGGCCCAGAGTGGCAGGGGCTGCTGGAAAGAGAAGGCCCTTGAAATGAAGAGGGAGGTTGGCTGGTCTGATCATCTAGGATTGTCCTCCCTGCCCCGAGAGAGAGTGAAATTATACATGTATAGATGAGATTAAAAATGTGAGCTGGACCTGTGGGAGGAAGGATGGCCCAGTAGTTGGGGCATTAGCCTGAAACTCAGGAGAGCCAGGATGAGTCCCCCACTCCACCATTCCCCATGTGATCTGCATCTTGGCAGGCGGTTGGACTAGATGACCCTGGCGGTCCGTTCTAACCCTGCGTTTCTATGATTCCATGATGTTGGCCCATGCCATCAGAGGGGTGACTGCAGTTCACGTAGGCATTCCCACGCTGGCTTTACACTAGTTAGTGTGGATAAAAGAAGCGGTGAAGATGCCCCGTATGGGCCAACCATGCAAGTATGTACCCAGGGTCCCGGTCAGGTGTGTACAGCCTGTGCGCCCTCGTTTTCACTGCTATTTTAGCCATGTAGCTAGATTAAAGCTAGTGCATGTATGCATGTTGCAGTCACCCCTCGGATTGCAGTGTAGACGTACCCTTAGCCTCTGCGTGCCTCAGTTCCCCACCTATACAATGGGGATAACAGCACTTCCCTGCCTCTCAGGTGCTGTGAGGATAAATGCGTTAAAGACTGGGAGTTTCTCTGGCGCTGTGGTGATGGGAACCAGATAAGAACCTATCTAGAAAGAGCTGAGCCCATAGTGAAGTGGGGCAGGACACTGGAAAACCGGGTTTGTTTCTGGCGGTGAGGTCGAGGAGGGGGCAGACTGCATAGGGCCCTGCCGACTGAATGGGCTAATGTGATCCAGAAGGCATGTGAATCCCGAATTGGCAAAGACGCCTTTGCCATACTGCCATTTGCCAGCCGCGTTTGTCCAGCCTCCAAACAACCGTGGAAGGATCATAGGCTGTAATCTAAGTCTTTGCACGTCTTTAGCACTTTCCATCCGTGATCTCATAGCACTTTACGAAGAGTAACTAGTGGAGCTGCATTCAGCCCCTGTGCCAACCATCAGTATTATGAGTTCCAGCTCACAGATGAGGAAACCGAGGCACAGAAAAGTGAAGCAACTCGCCCAAGGCCACACAGTCAATCAGTAGCAGAGCTGAGAGTAGGTCACAAGGATTTTGACTCCCAGTCCAATGTGGTAACAACAAGCCCTTTTTTTCTCATAGGGAAAAATCACCATTTTCCACAGAGTTATATGTTGAATTAAATGTATTGCACAGGTGCGTAAAGACAGATGGGTTCTATATAGGTACTAACACTCGGGTATTCAAAGTAGTCACCAACAGTTGAAGGGGTAAGATAGCTTGTGCTTCTTATTTAAAGCTGTGTATTATGGGCCTGGTTCACCAATGTTCTCCTTCAGTTTTACAGTAGCATTCATCTCCATTGACTTCAATGCAGCTCCAAGGGTGTCAAACTAGACTAACATGGTGGGGAATCAATTCCTAGGGATAGGTCTTCAACTGGTGTAAAGAAGGATAGCTGTGATTTCAATGGAGCTACGCCAGTTTCCACCAGCTGAAGATCTGCCCCATGTATTTCAGATATTCTAAAACTGTCCCACTTTGTCAACAGTTAAAATGTAAGAGCTCATGCCTTCTATTATAACTAAAACTTAAAAGGTTTCCCTGCTATATAAACTCTCCTGGCAATTAGCCAGCTCTGCAAATATTTTCATTCTTTCATATCCTGCCATCCACATTCCGAATACAAGAGATTACAGAGTGTCATTGTCGGAGTTAAACAAATAATAAAATAGTAATAATAACAGCCAAAAGCCGTCACTGTGTGTCTCTGTTTAGCTTGGGCTACTCTTCAGGGACACGCAATGGTGCATTTCCTAATGGAAGCAGTCGATAGCACCGCTTCTGCAAAGCCATCAGGGTGGCAGGATCGTGCTGTGGCCACTGATTCCTAAGGGAACAGTGGGGGTTAAGGGCGGAGGGAGACAGGAGCAGCTTGTTTCCAAGAGAGGTCACTCCTTTCCCAGCCCCCCGTGAATAGGCAGGCAGACATCTGTTCTGAATCGCCGGGAAGTTAGGACTGGGCTTCTTGCCTGGGATGAAAGGTGACGCTGGAGGAGCCGAGAAGCGCTCATTCCACATTCCACCTCCATAAAACCCAGTTTTTCCTTTTACAGCTTCATAGATTGTAAGGCCATAAGGGATCACTGTGATCATCTAGTCTGATGTCCTGCGTAAGACAGACCTGAGACTTCCCGGAACTAATTCCTGCTGGAACTAGAGCAAATCTGTTAGAAAAATATCCAATCTTGCTTTGAAAAAATTCCAGTGATGAGAAATCCACCACAGCCATTGTTAAGTTGTCCCAACGGTTCACTACCCTCACTGTTAAAAAAAACTTCTGCGCCTTATTTCTCCTGTGAATGTGCCTCGCTTCAACTTCCAGCCAGTGGATCTTGTGATAGCTTTGTCTGCTAGACTGAACAGCCCTCTGTTATCAACAGGGCCGGGGCAAGGAAGTTTCACGTCCTAGGCGAAACTTCCACCTTGCGCCCCCCCCCCCCAACCCAGCTAACCCTGCCCCGCCGCAGCAGCTAACCCAGCCCCCCACCCGGGGAGTCCGCCACACCCCCCCCCGCCCGGGGAGCCCCCCCGCAGCAGCTACTCCCCCTCCGCGGCAGCTAACCCCACCCAGGGAGACCCCCGCAGAAGCTAACCCAGCCCG
>NC_048314.1:15588994-15717764 GCF_013100865.1 Trachemys scripta elegans
CCCCCCCCGCCCGGGGAGCCCCCCCGCAGCAGCTACTCCCCCTCCGCGGCAGCTAACCCCACCCAGGGAGACCCCCGCAGAAGCTAACCCAGCCCGGGGAGCCCGCCTCCACGGCAGCTAACCCCGCCCGGGGAGACTTCCTCCTCCCCGCCCCGCGGAAGCTAACCCCGCCCAGGGAGACACCGCCCCCGTGGAAGCTAACCCCGCCCGGGAAGCCCCCTCCTCTGCGGCAGCTAACCCCGCCTGGGGAGACCCCCCACCGCGGCAGCTAACCCCGCCTGGGGAGCCTGCCCCAGCTCACCTCGGCTCCGCCTCCTCCGCTGAGCACACTGGCGCCGCTCTAATTCTCCTCCCCTCGCAGGCTTGCGGCGCCGATTGGAGGAGACTTAGAGTGGGGGCTGTGTGCTCAGCAGAGGCGGCAGAGTGGAGGTGAACTGGAGCGGGGAGCAGTTCCCCTGTGCGCCCCCCCCCCGTTACTGCAGGCGGCCCTCCCCTTCCCCTCCCCCCCGCCCCAGCTCACCTCCACTCCACCTCCTAGCCTGAGCGGGCTTTTAGGCGCCCCCAACCACTAGGCGCCCTAGGCAGCCGCCTAGTTTGCCTAAATGGTTGCACCAGCCCTGGTTATCAAATGTGTCTTCCCCACGTAGGTATTTAATAGACTGTGACAAAGTCATCCCTTAACCTCTTTGTTAAATGTAATAGATTGAACTCCTTGAGTTTTTCAATATAAGGCATGTTTCCCAATCCCTTAATTATCCTTGTGGTTCTTCTCTGAATTCTCTCCAAGTTTCCCCCCCACCCCCCACATCCTTCTTGAACTATTGACACCAGAACTGGACACAGTATTCCAGCAGTGGTCACACCAGTGCCACATAGAGGTAAAATAACTTCTGTACTCCTACTCGATACTCCCCTGATTATACATCCGAGGATCATATTAGCCCTTTGGCCACAGCATCAGACTGGAAGCACATGTTCAGCTGATTATCCCCTCAAATCCTTTTCAGAATCATTGCATCCCAAGACAGAGTTCCCCATCCTGTAAGTATCTCCTACATTCTTTGTTCCTAGATGTGACTTTACATTTGATCTTATTAATATGCATAATTGCTTGCACCCGGCTTTCCAAGTTATCTGGATTGCTCTGTGTCAGTGACCTGTCTGCTTCATTATTTACCTCTCCCCCAATCTTTATCTGCCAACTTTAGGTTTTCTAGGTAATTGATAAATTACCTTGTTAAATAGCATAGGACCCCACTGGAAATATACCTGATGATTCCCTGTTTACATTTATATTTTGTGACCTATCCTTTAATCCATTTAATTGTGCCATGTTTTTGTATTGTTTTAGATCCTTAATCAAAATGGTGTGTTGTACCAAGTCAAATGCCTTACAGAAATCTAAGTATATTACATTGCTGTTATTACCTGTATCAACCAAACTTGTAATCTCATCAGAAAAGATGATGACTTAGTTTGAGATCTGTTTTCCATAAACCCGTGTTAATTAGCATTATTTATATTGCCTGCCTTTTTGACTGGCTCATCCTGTTTACCCTTTTAAATATTGACACAACAGCAGCTTTGTTTTAATCCCCTGATATTTCATTAGTGTTCCAAGAATTATTGAAAATCAACATTAATGGGCCAGAGTGCTCCTCGGCCAGCTCTTTTAAAACTCCTGGATGAAAGTTAACTGGACCTGTTGATTTAAAAATGTCTAGCTTCAGTGGCTACTTTTTAACACCCTCCTTATAATCTATGAAACATCTCCCTGTGCCTAAGAGGGGGAAGGAGGAGCCAATTTGACTCCTAGGGATGGATCCTTGTGTAGCAACTATTCATGCCATTGAGGACTAATGTGTGGCTTCTCCATCTGAGGGCACTGCTGAGAGTGTAGGTGGATAATACTCAGCCCATCTATAGTCCTTTTCATCCAGAGACCTCAAATAGTTTTACTGACTTAAACAATTTAGCCTCCCAGCCCATTTTACAGATAAGCAAACTAAGGCCCAAAGAGTAAGCAGCAGAGCTGGGAATAGAACCAGGAGTCCTGTCTCCCATTCTCTTCCTCTAACCGCCACATCGTGCGGTGCTCATTTTCTTCCTCTGTGCACACAAAGTTTGCTGCATGTCAGTTCTTTTACTCCTTCCCTCCTCTCCACCCCTGCTGGGCTACTAAAGGAAAATCCTGATGTGCCAGAATTTTTGTTGGTGCTAGCCACGTCTGTAGTCAAACAAATGATCACAGATTCTCATGAAAGTCATGAGAACACAGTCCGGCCCATTAATTTTATCCTAGTGTCTTGGACCAAGAGCAAACTCCAAAACCTTCTCTGACGTGCAGTCTTTTGTTAATCTGATAGCCTGGAGATTGAACCTGGGATCTCCAATTCCCGCTGCTACCGCCATCTCCTCCTTAGCTGGAATCCAAGCTGATTCTGTGAGGGTCATTCAATGGTTGTTTATTGACACAGTGCAGAGACCAGCTCCTCTCCCAGAGGAAATTGTTCTGCGCATTGACTGCTTTGATCCCCTGCTGTTTTGGTAGACGCCCCCAAGGAATTTCCTGTCTGGGAATAAACCCACCCAGGGTGTCTGGAATTCCACCCTTCAGGAGTCCTACATGGAATCGCGGTGTGAGTCTTTCCCAGAATAGGCAGAACATGAGCATCATCAAGGCAAGCTTCACCAGTGCTGCCTGTCCAGTGTTCTTCTGCCAGGGTGGATTGATTTAAATCACCAATTTTAATCATGATTTAAACAGCATGGAGGAAACTTTGATTTAAATCATCAATTTTTAATCTTGATTTGCACTTGTACTTAGTTGGGGTTTCTGTCCTAAAGAAGACTTGATTCTCATTGGTTGGTAACCACTGAATCAGGGGCGGCTCTATGTTTTTTGCCGCCCCAAGCACGGCAGTCAGGCGGCTTTCGGCGGCGGTCACGCAGATTCGGCGGCATGCCTGCGGGAGGTCCGCCGGTGCTGTGCCTTCGGCGTCCCCGCCACTGAACTGCTGCCGAAACCGCGGCACCGGCGGACCTCCTTCAGGTGTGCTGCCGAAGGCAGCCTAAATGTTGCCCTCACAGCGACCGGCAGGCCGCCCCCCGCAGCCTGCCGCCCCAGGCAGGCGCTTCCTGTGCTGGTGCCTGGAGCTGCCCCTGCACTGAATCTTGTTGATTTGTAACTAAATATAGCCTTTAGCCTAAATTTGGCGCTGCTTTTTTGCTAACCAGGACAATACTCTATATTTATACATAGCTCTTTAAGCAACTATATAACTTAACATACGTGTATTCAGATTTGTAATTTTTACTTTTTTTTATTGTTAGAAATGGTGACTGAGTCATTTCTTATTTACTAGATGAGAATTATTTTTTTTACTCATGATTTGCATCAAGCTGTTTGGAGGGAAACTGAAATTAAATTAAATGCACAAAAACATTTAAATTTTTTAAAATTAGTTAAATTAAACCTTCAATGTGCTAGATACACAAGAAAAAAAGTTACTCAAAACATCTTTTGCATTTAAAACTGACTGACTTATTAAACACAGGAAGTGTTATCTGTAGTTAGTGAATTAAGCAGATTCTTTCTGATCACCATGTCCTTCAAGATTTTAAAACTAGTAGATCTCATCCCCTCACACCTCACTTTCATTCATAAATTGGGAGAGGAAAACGATTTTTTCCAATGTTTCAACTCCCACTCAGTTTCTTGACTTTGAATTAATTAGTCATTGAGCTGAACAAGTTAAATAACTGAAATGAAGAAAATATTCTCGCTGCATGTGCAGAAGGGGCTAATGCTGTCAAAAGCTGGTTTTGCACTTTAACGAACTGTGGTTCCAGGTGCTGAGCCAGTGTCTTCCACCAGCTCAGTGGTTTGACTTTTGTCTAAAACTTTGTTAGCAAACATGTACTGCCTAATATTAATTTTTAAAGTTTAATTTACATGATTTTAATCCATCATAGTAAGTTTACTCCATAACATAGGTTGTCATAATTTCAAATTTAAATAGGTTTATTTTTTAAAATAAAACTGTATTTAAATTAACCCCAAAAATCTGATTTTTATTATTATTTTTCATCATCCAATTTTATCCACCGTGGCCTCAATCTGGACCTGGAAGGAGGTCTCCTGCCCCACCCCGGCCAAGTCTGAGCCTCTGCAGAGAACATCAGTTAAAGCCAGTTGTCATGGTGGTTTGTGTTCTGCCTCCCTGGGAACTAGACTGAGACCCACCAAACCAAAGGAACTCTCACAAAAGACATTAGAAATGCATTATTTCTCGCTGGCGAAATGTAGGTACATCTGCAAGAGCGATGAGTCGGAATCAGGTCAGTGAGCACAGAACCCAGCCGTGGATAAAGCCCCCACTAGGATCAATTTAGAAAGCTCCCAGAGGGTGGAAGGCAACCAGAGAGGAACAGCAGAGTCAGAACAGACAGAGAAGAGAGAGTATGGGTACAACAGCCACGCTGGGCCTGATCCTCCGCGGTGCTCAGCTCCCACGAACTCAATGGGTGTTTAGCACTCAGCGCCTTGCAAGAGTCACCCTGTGCATGGGGTTGTCTCCAAGGTGGAGCTGTTGCTGTCAACTTCCCCTAACGCTTGCTGCCTCCTTGCGAGGTTATCAGCAAATCTCTCCGAAGACAGAACTGCAAACAGTAGTCAGGTTTCTGTGATGACAAGCAAGAATCTGGGAACTGCAGTACAGCTCTGATCCATGGCAGATTCTTCCCCCTGCAGCCCGGCGGTAGCCTGAGTTATCTCCGCTCCCCGACAGCATTCTTACAAAGTCACAGCCCGTAGCCGACATAATTCATATGGGTCTAATTAAAGGCTGGTTTTTTGTAGTCCCCAAATAACCCGTCTAACATTCCGGACTCATTATCTTTTCCAACAAAGCTAAAACCTTGTCGCGGATTGTTTTGTACTATCAATAGTAGTATAATTAAAGACGAACCAGCTCTCGGAGTTGGACCCGGTCCTTTGTCTCTGGCAATTAAGCAGTTTGATATTTGTATTATTTTTTCTCACTGATGTTTTCAATAAGCGATTGTAGTGGTGGATTGACTGCCCTCAGGGACTGGAGCCCCCTCTGTTGATCCTTGTTGCAGCCTTCCCCGCATGCCGCTCCGTCAGCGGGTGGTGTCAACCTTCCCTTGAAAGGCCAACAAGGGAGTTGAGTCTCCATGGTCCACCGAGTCCTTCAGCTCTTTTCCTAACACTGCCCGGGAAGAGGCCAGTCAGTGATGGTGGGCCTGATTCTCCTCTCCCTTACGCTGGTTTGACAGCAGTCTTGTTCCATTGGACCAGCTCTTCAGCCTCTGTAAATCAGCGTAGCTCCGTTGACTTCACCATCTGAGGAGCTGGCTCATTGACGTCAGTGAATTTTATTCCTGACTCATACGGGTGTGAGTGAGCTCAGAATTGGGCCTTTTTGTGTCTGCGCCGGAGGCTCGTCTGCTGGAATCTGGCTTGAGACCCAGCAAACCCTTTTTGCAGAGATCACTGAGCAGCTATTGGATGGCAACGACCTCGAGCTAGGCTGGATTTCAGCTGGCACCTGAGAAGCTGAGTGTCTGGTCTGGGGCCCAGCTCTGATCCCCTGACCTGGATGGATTGGCTGCTTTTTAATGTCCAGCATCCTCCTTCCCATCATCGGCATGGACCAGCACTGGAAGAGCAGCTGAAAAGCTGTCTTTGGGCTGACGTATCTCTCTGTGTGTCAAGAGAAACGGACGGAAAGAATATAAATGTGTTGCTTTAAACAGCAAAAGCAGAAGATGTCAGGGACACTGGGTTGGCTGGGTCATTCTGAGCTGGTGTTGTCCAGGGGAATCCAAGGTGCGACTGGAGTCCGTGTGAGCAAGAATTTCCTGCCTGGTGTTGATGTGAGGCATGTCCAGGAGAGGAAGCATTTGCTCATCCCTGCCCCAACAATTGGGGACGGACCTGCTCTGATGGCTCATTCCTCTGGGGTAGCTTCTCTGTAAAACATTCCCTTTTCTAGCATTTAAAATGTGGGTGTGAATTTTGTGCTGGTAAGAAGAGTGTCAGAATGACAGTCCTGAAGTCCTCTGTGTATTCACAGAACGTCTACAGCACAGGGCTGGGCCTCAGGACTCCTGGGTTTTATCCCCAACTGCTCCAGTAATTCCTTTCCCTTGGAAAAATCACTTCATCAGCTCTCTTGAACCTCAGTTTCCCCAGCCGTAACACGGGGACAATGTTACACCTCCGCATTTAGAAGTACATGTCACAGGTTCCTCATGGCACAACATATGGGGTTAGCATGGGCAATAAGTCAGTTACCCCATGGCTTGAATGACCTGTGTCAGCAGATTTTTGACAGGCATTTTTAGCTCCTGAAATTGGTGGTACCCAAAGAGAGATGTACAGGCTATGGATGAACTCTTTGCACCTAACTATGTTGCCTTCTCTTCTTCTCCTTCTTCAGGGAAGTCCTATGAAATCACCTATGTGCGGCTGAAGTTTCACACAAGCCGGCCAGAGAGCTTTGCTATTTACAAACGCAGCCGTGTGGACGGGCCCTGGATCCCGTACCAGTACTACAGCGCCTCCTGTGGGAAGACCTACAGGAAGCAAGAACGGCAGTACCTGCGGCCTGGTGAGGATGAGCAGGTGGCCTTCTGCACGGAGGAGTTCAGCGACATCTCCCCGCTGAGCGGAGGGAACGTGGCCTTCTCCACCCTGGAGGGCCGGCCCAGCGCCTACAGCTTTGACAAGAGCCCTGTGCTACAGGTACTAGGCTCAGGGTTGGAGGCGGCCATGTGTGGCTAGTAGACCAGGTGGCTCCGGGGAGTTGGCATTGGGAATTGTGCTTGGAGAGCTGTAATATTGTTAGTGCTCAGGTCCCACGGGGGTGGGCACATTAGAAATATCTGGTCAGATAAAAAGAGAGATTCCGCTCTTACACTCACATTGGAGCAGAATGGAGTTATGTGTGTGTGTGAATGTACAGATCTGCAATATGTGCCGGAGCTGGATTTATAGGGGTCTGATGGACCGTGCTCAGTTGGCCCAAACTCAGATCCACCAAGCCCACGGTGACTAACCTCCAACACCCTAGTGGAACGGATCACGCTAGGCTGGCCTTAACCCAGTTCTGCCAGACGCTCGTTGGCTAACCCCATTCCCCAACACCATTGGGAGCTCTGCACTAGAGCTGGACGGGTAATTCCCAGCTTGAGCAGACATACCCACTCTAGCTGTGCATGAACTAGTGCACTAAAAATAGCAGCCTGGCTGCGGTGGACGAGTGGCAGGATGGGCCAACTGCCCCGAGTACGATGCTGTCCGAGAGCCTAGGTACATACTCTGATGGCTGGCCCTTTAGTCGCCATGGCTACACTTCTGTTTTTAGTGCACTAGCTCAATCATGTCTACTTGACTGGAAATTACCCATTCCAATGTAGACATCCCCTGGGACGCAAAACATCTAGTCTTTGTTCAACTTCGTAGTCTAAGGTTCTCCCTCATTTTGCTACCAATATTGGGAACGAGAGCTGTGTCCAGGCACCAGGCCTAATGTTGGGCCGCACTGCGCTCTCAAAGGGACTTGAAGGTGGTGGGAAGCACATACTCAGGGAGCTTAGTGGAGAGGATACACCCTATCCACTTGCAGCAGAACGTCTCCTTCAGCTTCCATCAATTCTCTTGTGGAACGTTAACGTTCCAGTCTCTGACTTTATAGCATCTGATTTTGTGGCAGCTCCCTCAGCAAATCTCCTCCTGCCTGGATCTCTCGGAGAAATGACTTTCACAAATGTCAGATCTTCCGCTCCAGCTCTGTGCAGAGGATGGAGGTCTCTGATGAAGGGGTGGGGGTGGGGGAGAAGTAGAGAAGCAAAAAAGTTTTCGCTTCAGAGTGACCCCGCTGGTGCCCGCTGCCCGCGTGCCCTGGGAAGACACAGAACAAAGTCCTCATCACACACATTCTCCCAGGAGCAAGGAGGAAAGTTTTTCTCCATAAACCAATCGAAAGCCAGCCATTACCAGTGGTGACCCAAAATGGACCTGGACCAAAATCCCAGGTCCAAACACACTTGCATTTTGAAGACATTTGGATCCTAAATTTTATCTAATCTATCCATCATTCATTAGGTCACCTATCACTGGGGTATCTGAGCGCCTTCCATCTCAATGGGTCAAATCACCCAAAGTTCCCAAAACATTGGCTATTTTGAAACTGGGATCCAATGTCAGGTCTTGAGCCCTGCTCCGCTGCCAGCCAAGTGGGGAGAATGTTTCACGGCCTCCCTCTGCATGGGAGAACATGGTGCTGATGGAGAGAAGACTAGTTCATGCCACACCTGGCCTGCACGATTTCTGGCATGTGCATGTGTGTGTCTAAGCAGCATGAGGGTTCGATTAATTAAGAGGAGGACTTAGTACTATACACATGGTGGTTCCTCAAGATGGTGTGGGATGGTTCTGCTGCCTCCTCTGTTCCCTCTTGTAAAGGGGCTGCTGACCCCCCCATAGGGTGATGTATTTGCTTGGGCCACTCACCCACAGTTCTCTTGTGGCCTGAATTCCTCAGGAGTGGGTGACCGGCACTGACCTGCTCATCTCCTTGAACCGGCTCAACACGTTTGGGGATGACATCTTCAAAGATCCCAAGGTGCTGCAGTCCTACTATTACGCCATCTCTGACTTCTCGGTCGGCGGCAGGTAAGGCGTGGCTGGGGCATGGGGAGAAGAGGTGGAAGGAGGGGTGTTCTTGTGTTTAGGCGTAGGATGGGGAGTCAGGACTCCTGGGTTCTGCCTCCAGCTCTGAGACGGTGTGATTGGGACAAGCCATTTAATCTCCTTGGTCCTCAGTTTCATCATTTGTAAAATGGAGATGATGGTACAGAAGGAGGATGTGAGGCTTAAAGCCCTTTGAGATCCTCAGATGAGAGGCACTTACACTCCAGTTCCCTCGTTTAAGCAGCGCAGTCCCTATTTTGCACATGGGGGTTATAGTGGCTCACAATCTAAATAGGAGTCAACAGTGTAACACAGTTTCAAAAAAAGCGAACATGGTTCTGGGCTGTATTAGCAGGAGTGTAGCAAGATGACGCAAGAAGTAATTTTTCTGCTCTACTCTGCCCTGATAAGGCCTCAGCTGGAGTTCTGTGTCCAGTTCTGGGCAAGGTGCCTCAGGAAAGATGTGGACAAATTGGAGACAGTCCAGAGGAGAGCAACAAAAATGATTAAAAGGTCTAGAAAACCTGACCTATGAGGAAAGATTGAAAAACATTAGGTTTGTTTAGTTTGGAGAAGAGAAGACTGAGGGGACACACAAGTCTTCCAGTACATAAAGAGGATAATAAATTGTTGTCTTTATCTGCAGAGGACTGGACAAGAAGTAATGGGCTTAAATTGCAGTAAGGGAGATTTAGGTTAGAAATAGGAAAAACTTCCTAACTGTCAGGGTCGTTAAGCACTGGAACAGATTACCTGGGGAGGCTGTGGAATCTCTGGCACTGGAACAAGTTAGACAAACGCCTGTCGGGGATGGTCTAAAATAATACTTAGTCCTGCCTCTGCAAGGGACTGAACTAGATGACCTATCGAGGTCCTTTCCAGGCCTATGCTTCTAGGATTATACTTGCCATCTTCCCTCCCAGTCCCTCCAGAAAGCCCATGAATCTCAATGGACTCAGAAAGCGTGTCGCTATTTCTCTGCCCAAAGTACCCAGTATCAGCTCCCAGGTGTTGGGGCTGCATGGATGTTCTCATTATCAGATGGAAGAGGAACTTCAGGAGGCAGCAGGCAGGCACTCAAGGGAGATGGCACTCCAGTAAACAGGACCTGGCAGGGGAACAGGCTGTGGAAGGCTGCTCATGTGTGGAGCAGGCTTTGTCCTGCTTGCATATGGTGCCCGGTTTGTATTCAATGTGTAGAGCATTTACACGGCCCAAGCAGTTGGATCATGGAGCTCTGGGCTGCCAGTCAGGATCTGAAAACTATTGTGGGAGAAACGAACCCTCGGCTCCCATGCTACGCCTTCGCAGAGTGAGCTCCAAACAAAGCCCTGTTCGGGGGATTAGCAAACCAGCCAGAACACACAACTCACCCAAGCAGCTGCCTCCGGCTCCCGCATGCCTTGGAGTGGGGCCAGCTTTCTTTCTGCCAGCGCACAGGGCTTGTGATGGTGGGAGACTGCCCGCTCGGCATGCCGTGCCCTCGGCTCCTGTGGGCCAGACTATCCGTGAGCTTTGGGGCGTGGGTGAGGCTAAGCAGGCTGGAGCCAGGGAGGGAGGCTGGTCTATGAGAGGCGGGGTCTCCAGCTGTTAGCAGGCAGGATGCTTGGGAGAACCCCCCTCCACTTCTCCAGCTGGGAGACCCCCCACTTTTCTCACCTTTTCCTTCAGCTGCCCCCTGCTGGTTCCCAGCTGCTCCCTCAGACCAACACCGAGACCAGTCTCCCCATGGGGTCAGCCATGGGTGAGGAGGAACTGGTGCAGGGCTCTATGCGGGGAAGAGCAGCCAGTGGCCATGATCAGATGAGTGGGACACAAAGGCCTGTGGCTGACTGCAGAGTGGGGAGGCTGAGCTCCTGTGGGACTGAGGGAGAAGGCCCAGGACACCAATATCCTCCTCGTCAGTGTCCAAGGGGTTAAACCCTGGCCTGCTCAAACACAGTGCGGTCTCAGCAGGGTGAGCTGTATGGCAAGGGGCCGCTTGCTTGGCTTGTACTGACAGCTGGCCCCGGGCCCTCAGGTCTGGGGTCGCTGGGCTTGACAGGAAGGAGAGGACAGAGTTGGAACTGCTGCAGGGTTTAGCTGAATCCTTCCTCTTTTTCGATCTGCCATTGCCGGCCCAGGTTTGTCCTGCTAAAGCCCGGGGGAGTTCTCTGCTTCTGGAGGACAAACTGGGCGAGGCCTGCGGTAGCTGCGAGTGAGGGTACTGGGTATGAGCACTCCCACGGAGCAGGGCCCTCACGCCCTCCATGCTTTTCCCCCTCCGGTGTCCGGAACGAGGCTGTACTGTCAGTATCTCCCTGCTCTGGTCGGAGCCCCATGGACATCTCAGTCGCCCAGAGAGAGCTGCTCCCCACGCTGGGAGAGGGAGGCCAGGAGCACACAGCGACTTTAGCTGACACTCCAGTCCCCAACAGCTGGAGCTCATTAGCGTCTGATCAGGCCACCCTCAGTCTAAATGACCTCACAGGGGGTACTGCTGGGGAGCGCCTGTGGGAGTGGGATGGGATGGGTGGCCTTGAAATGGCCCCAGCCTGTGCTGCTTTCCCTCCTCCTCCCGTTTGGGTGACGTCTGTTCTGTCCACACCCCGAGGCTCTCCTGGGGGCCCTGAAACCGGCCCAGAAGCCGCCCCCTCAGGCACTCACCAGCTGCTGGCTAGACACTCCAGTGCACTTGACTTGCCGGCTCAGCCTGCCTTCCGCTAGCTGGGCTAGAACCAGTGCCCTTGTGTACTGTAGGCAGCTGTCCTGGCTGAGCCACGGGGGGCTGGGCTAAGCTCGGTTCAGCTGGATGTCCTTATGTGCCACCTACCCCAGTCCACTTACCGCGGCCCTAAAGCAGAGCACCTAGGTAAGAAGCCTCCTTCTGACTGGAGCTAGAGGCTCCCCCCAGCCAACATCCTCCCATCCGGGCTTTACCTGGGACCAAACATTGTTTTCTCATCTTCCTGTTTTGTTAACCCTTTCCGCACTGGCTGCTCTGGAGCGGCCAGGCTTCCTTAATGTCCCCATGATCTCCCTCTTGGTCCTGACCCATCTGCCCTAGGCAGTGTTCTCCCCTCCAGATCACTCCCCCTTTGGGGTGGGGTTTTCTCCCAGTGTGCTGTCTCCTCCCAGTGACCCTCTGGAGCTGTGGGGCAGAGGGAGTCATGCCTGGGAAGCTGCTGGAGGGTCTGGTGACAGAGCGGCAGATTTGTGGCCTGCTCTGTATGTTGGCAAACCAGGACACTTGAGCACTGCACAGGGCACAGGGTGTGATTCTCGACCAGGGGTATGCGTACCCCTGGGGTTACATAGAGGTCTTCCAAGGGGTACATCAGCTCATCTACATACTTGCCTGGTTTTACAACAGGCTACATAAAAAACAGTAGCAAACTCAGTACAAACTAAAATTTCCTACAAACAATGATTTGTTTATACTGTTATATATACAATATCAGCGGTTCTTGAACTGGGGGCAAATTCATTTTAATGGGGTCACCAGGGCCAGTGTTAGACTTGCTGGGGCTCGTGGTAGAAAGCCAAAGTCCAAGTTTTTAAGTGAGGTGAAACTTGGGGTATGCAAGACAAATCAGGCTTCTGGAACCACTGCTCTAGAGTAGCTCACCTCCTGGAAATAACACCCTGGCTCCACCACAAACTGGACCAAATCCAGGGGTGAGCCTGTCATTGGAGTCTCATAGACTCATAGACTTTAAGGTCCGAAGGGACCATTATGATCATGTAGCCTGACCTCCTGCACAACGCAGACCACAGAATCTCCCCCGCCCACTCCTCTAACAAACCCCTGACCTATGTCTGAGCTATTGAAGTCCTCAAATCGTGGTTTAAAGACCTCAAGGTGCAGAGAATCCTCCAGCAAGTGACCTGTGCCCCACGCTGCAGAGGAAGGCGAAAAACCTCCAGGGCCTCTGCCAATCTGCCCTGGAGGAAAATTCCTTCCTGACCCCAAATATGGCGATCAGCTAAACCCTGAGCATGTGGGCAAGACTCACCAGCCAGCACCCAGGAAACAATTCTCTGCAGTAACTCAGATCCCATCTAACATCCCATCACAGGCCGTTGACTCAGTGGCTTCCCTGCAGTCCGTGGGAGCTGGGCCAGCCTACGGAGGGAATGGCTCTGCTGAGCACAATGTTCATTCGAATTAACGCTCCCATGCTCAGCCGAACCCTGACAGTGACAGTCCCTTGGCTCCCTTGCAGGTGTAAGTGCAACGGCCATGCCAACGAGTGTGCCCCCAATGAAGTGGGCCAGCTGGTTTGCCTCTGCCAGCACAACACCACAGGCGTGGACTGCGAGCAATGCCAGGCTTTCTACCAGGACCGGCCATGGGCGCGAGGAACTGCGGAATCCGCCAATGAGTGTCTCCGTGAGTACCAGATCTTAGGGCCCTGCGGGTGCTCCCAGAAAGCTGACTGGCCCCACTCCTCACTCACCAGGCTGACTCTGCCATTCAGAAAATTATTTCTTCTCAGCGTCCAGGGAACCCTGTCCCTGTAGGTTGCCAGTTCGAATCCAGCCCTGGTGGGCAGTGGCCAAAAGCTGCTAATGTCTGAGGCTGGGGGAAGTCAGCTCAGGGTCCTGGTTCTGACCCAGGGCAGTGGCATCTCCTGCACCCTGGCGCAGCAAGAGAACAGCTCCTTCCTCTTGCAGGACAGCTCCAGCCACTGTGGAAAGAGATGCCCTTCTCTGAGGGCATACGTATGTTTTGTGTTTTCCATCCCATTAAGACTATAAGTGTCATGGGGCAGGGGTCTGATCTCCTCTGTGTAGCACTGCTCTGAGCCCCCAGGGGGTGCTCAACAGATAACAAGGTTGACTCAGAGGCAAGAGCGCTACTACAGTCAGAGACAGACACACGGACGATTGTCAGTGCATTTAGCATCTGGACACTGAAGGAGAAACCATGGGGAATCCGAGGACTAGCACAGCTGAACGTGGCCTTTCACGGGGAATTCCCCTACCACACCCCAGAAGCAGGAAGGGGGCTCTTGGGACAGGGCCTACCTTTGTTCTGTGCTTAGCCCCAGCACAAAGGGCTCCTGACCCATGACGGGGCTCCTGGTGCTCCCAGATTACAAACAATACAGAATAATAATAATAATAGCAATCCAGTGAGGTAACACATCATCCGTTCACTCCAGGAGACCTGGGCTGGAACCCAGCGGAGGTCCTGAGTGCCATGGGTTTGTGTCAGCTCAGTCCCTCCCCTCCCCACCCCCCAGTGGCAATTCAGACCCAAGCCCCTCCATTTCCATGTCTGTTTTGACCCCTGTGATGTTCTCAATCTTCTCCCCATCGCCCCTCCGGCACAGCATGCAACTGCAGCGGCCGATCGGTCGAGTGCTTCTACGACCGGGAGCTGTACCGGAGCACGGGGCACGGCGGCCACTGCCTGAAGTGCCAGGATAACACCGACGGGCCGCACTGTGAGCGCTGCCGGCAGAACTACTACCGGTGGGATGGGCAGACGGCCTGCCAGCCATGCAACTGCAACGCGGCGGGTACGTGGTGCACGGCAACACCGCTGGGGGGAGGAAACGGGGTGGCCCTGGTGCAGGTGATGCCACGTCCCGTCAACTTGTCCAGCCTCCACCTGGCAAAGCCGTGGCCCTGGTGCTGTGCTTGGCCTGTGTCTCCGGGCAGGTGTAGACTAGAGAGTTACAGCAATGTTGGTTAGGGCTGGGACTCCTCCCCCCCCCCCCCACACAGTTATGCTGGCAAAAGCCCTAGTGTAGATACAACAGAATTCATTTCGCTCGGGGAACCGGTATAAGCTGCACCTACAAAAGCACTTTTTTGCCCGTATAAGTGTGTCTGCACGTGGACGCTATGCTGGTGTAGCGATCCCACCCAGCCAAACTTTTCTAGTGAGACTAGGAGCAAGAGGGCTGTGACAGAAATGTGGGCACAGTTAACTGGGGGAAGGGACAAAGCTGCAGCCTCAGTGATTGGGATGAGACCTCTTAAAAAAAAACCATAACCTTAAATGTTCAACCACGTCCCATCCCGGGGAACGTCTCTCCCACCCTCCCCCACCCCATGCCCTGCTCTCTCCGTCAGTTCCCCCAGACACCCTATTTTTCTGTGACTTGCCCTCTTTGCCACCGACTGCAGCATGCTCTTCCCTCAGCCCATGACTCCTGGAGGCGCCCCCCTTCCCGAGCCACCTCCCCCAGGTCCCATAGCGCTGTGCTCGAGGCAGAGTCCTTGCTCCCCTTTGTAGGGGGGGGGGTGAGGGGAATGGTCTCCCTCTCTTGCCAGCCCCTTGTTTCTCTCCCCAACGTGCTCCCATCTCCGCAGCTGCAGGAGGGTCTTACGCACACACACATACGCACCCATTCTTTCCCGGGCTCTCTGTCTCTGCCACCTCCTGCTCCCTCACTGGTTCCTCTTGGTTTGGTTCCTCGCAGGCTCCCTGCGGCTCCAATGCGACGACTCGGGGACCTGCGACTGCAAGGCCAGCGTGACTGGCTGGAAGTGCGAGCGCTGCCGGGCCGGGTTCCACTCTCTGAGCGAAGGAGGCTGCAGGTGAGAGAACTGGCTCCTGGAGCCAGGCTCTCCTGCACTTCGGGGGCGCTTGGCCTCTCTCCGCTTCCCACCCTGGAGCGCAGCCTCGAGCCTGACCTGATAGGACCAAGGGCTGACAGACGGGTGAGTGGGGAGTTGGTCTCATGTTGTTGGCTTTTGCCTCTGCAGACCCTGTACCTGCGACCCTGCCGGCAGCGTGGGGACCTGTGACCCCAACTCGGGGCGCTGCTCCTGCAAGGAGAAGGTGGAAGGCTACCTGTGCAACAGGTGAGTGAAGCACCATCTCAGGCCATGCTGGGGACTGGCTTAGGGCAGGGCAGGGCTGGAAGAAGCACACCCCCTCCCTTTCAGGTGTCAGGGCGCCCAGCGTGAGCTCAGCCACTGCTGGGTCGGTCTCTCCTTCCGGGATGGGCATGAGAGAGGGAGCACCCCTCCCTCCACCCCCACTAGAGCAATGGGATGTGGGGTGAAGACTGGAGGACTGCAAGCTCGCTACTCCCTACTTTGCCTCCTGCTGGGAGAAGATAGGACCACAGCAGCCACCAGTTCCCCACAGCCAGCACTCCGACCTCACTCCCTACAATGCCTCCTGCTGGGAGGAGCTGGGAGTGCACTGCTGTGTTTTGTCTCCCTGCGTCCAGATGCCAACCTGGCTCCTTCAATCTGCAGCCCCACAACCCTGCAGGCTGCACCAGCTGCTTCTGCTATGGCCACTCAACTGTGTGCACTGCAGCCGCCCAGTACGAGGTGCACCACGTCCGCTCTGACTTCAGCCAAGGTACCAGACCCAGCGCCGGTGCTGGTGCCTGCTTATGGGAAAGAGGAGGCAGGGATGGAGGAGGGAGACTCTGGGATGGAGGCTGGCAAGTCACTGAGCATTGCACTGAGTCTGGGTCTGAACGTCCTGGTTTGGGCCTGACTCTGGCTTAGATTGGGGGTGGGGGTGGGGAGGGGTCCTCTGGCCTCCCCTCACTCTGCAAATAAATCACTGATACCAGCCAAGTTTAAATTTGCCACCATAAACTCCCCCTGCAAGTTCAACTGGACCCAGTATTCCCCTTCACTTCCCGCCCAGAACTGCTGCGTGGCCATTACATACCTACCACCTTCATCCCCAGAGTAGCTCATGGAGGTGGTGGATGCCGTGGCCCCTAGATACCAGTATATAGTCTGTAAGTTGCTATGAGCTGTAAAGTAACCGATAAATGGCAGATGTTACTACTGAAAGCTGTACCCATCCTGCAGTGGCCAGGGGCTGGGGTTGCTTTGAAAGGTTTGAATGGCCTTTCCCCCGCCCCAAAAACGTGGAGTAGAGTCAGTTGGCTTGGGGAGGGGATGGATGAACATATGGGAGGAGGTTCCCCTGGCTCCCTCTGGAGTCTCTGCCTAGTAAGGGGTGAACAGGGTTCTGCTCACACTCAGGGCCGGTGGAAGGATGTTTGCGCCCTAGGCGAAACTTCCACTTTGCGCCCCCCCCCGAGCTCCCACCCTGAGGCGCCCCTCCCGCGGCAGCTCCCCCCCTCCGCCCTGAGGCGCCCCCCCTGCGGCAGCTCCCCACCCCCCACCTCCTCCCCGAGCACGCCGTGGCTGCTTCACTTCTCCCGCCTCCCAGGCTTGTGGCGCCAATCAGCTTAGGCAGGGAGTTCCCCTGTGTGCCGCCCCCCCCCCTTGCTGCAGGCGGCCCTCCCTGAGCTCCACTGGCCCAGCTCCCTCCACCTAAATGCCGGCGGCGACCGGGGCGGCCGAAGATCCGGCCGCCGCGGTCGCTGCCGAAGAAAATGGCGCCTCCCAAATCCTAGTGCTCTAGGCGACCGCCTAGGTCGCCTACATGGTTACACCGGCCCTGCTCCCGCTTGAAATTTCTAGGTCGTCTTCCTCCTCCTAGGGTGACAGTCCTGATATTTGGGGCTTTTTCTTATATAGATGCTTATACCCCCCACCCCCATCCCGATTTTTCACACTTGCAATCTGATCACCCTACCTCCTCCTCCCAGCCTTGGCCTAGCCATTGTGCATAGCGTGGGTTATTCCCACTGGGGAAAGGCCTCTGCATGACCCTAGCTTTGACGGAGGGAAGGTACTGCTCAGGCCATGAAAACAGGACTTTATCTCCACTGGGCCTGCAGCCAGAGATATGTCTTACAAGGCTGAATCCCATCTCTTTGCTGCATATGTGAGGAAATTCTGCCCTCTGCTGAGCATCACAAGAAACGTACAGAATACAACCATTGAGCATCACCCTGGGGGTGGGCTTCCTGCCCCAGTGCAGAAAAATCCCCCCCATGTGGGTAGCTCAGCTTTCGGGCCCATGAATATAACCTGACCTGTGCACAGCTGCCCGTAAAGCCGATGGTATGGAACTACATCCGATGAAAGTTCATCCTGATTGTATTAAAAATATGTTACCAATTGCCACATCCCTGTAATGTGTTCCATACATTTGAAATAGAGCCAGGCTTTATACCATGTGTTTTTCTGTGGTAGGAAATCTAGCCAATTTTGGGTTGCTCGTTTAGGGCCAGATTTTCAAGGGCTCAGCTCCCAGTTAGCCAGTCGTGCACCAGCTCTTTTCTAGTTCCCGCTGAGCAGTGCTTTTCCCTTCGGAAGTGGAGGAGTCTTAGTGCTCTAAAATCTGTGCGCAGTCTCAGATTGTCTTGAAATTTCCTGTGCCTGCTGGGTGGTATTAATGGGCCAGTTTGGGGGTCATTTGGGCAAGACATTCCTGAGATGCAGCCCCCCTAAAAATCTAAATAAGGGCTACATTTCCAAATGTGCTATTGTTGTGACGCTTATGCCCAGATCAAATAGCTAACTATTCTGCAGGGGATACCCCCTGTATGTTCCATGTTATATTTCCCATCATGCCTCACTGCATGCTCTGACTGTGTGCATTTGTTGCCAAGGGCCTGAGGGCTGGAGAGCTGAAGCTCCAAGTGGCAAGGAAGGACGGCTGCATTGGGCCAATGGGGAGATCTACCTAGAGCAGGACGGAGTGGAACCAGCCTATTTCATAGCACCAGGTACTGCTGTATATGGGAATGCCCAGCTGAACTACTGCATTGTAACTGGTTACTGTGTGGCTGCAATAAAACCTCCACTGTGTGTTGTTTAAGAATCCACAGTTAAAACAACGTACCAGCTACCATGTTCCACCCCAGAGGTGGCTGTATTTCAGTGGTGGATGAAGTGATTCCCTTGTATGCAAGGGAGGCCATGGGTCCTAGTGGATAGGATGCTGGATTCAGAACATTGGTTCAGTTCCCAGCCCTGTCACTGGTTTGCTGGGTGATCTTGGGCAACTCAGGTCCCTCGCTCTGTGCCTCAGTTTCCCCATCTGTAATGATACTGGCCTCCGTTATAAAGGACATTGATATCTACCTAAGAGCTACGTGTTAATATTACTATAATTTGTGAAGAGCTTTGGGTCCCCTTGCCGTGAGAGGTGCTATATACATGATGCCGCTAGTATTGTTACAAGGCTAAGGGGGAATTGAGCCCTCAACGTCCAAGCCATTAAAGCCAGTCTCACGCTCACATTCTCCCTTGTTAGGAAGCATGTTGACATTGACAGAGCGTTAATCTCAGTGCAGATTAGAACAGCAGTGGAAACCCAGAACTATGTGTGAAATGACCCAAGATCCATTGTACGCGCCATGCCTGCGTCTGGGCCGGTTGGTTCTGCCATTGAAATCCATGGGAGCAGGACTGGACCCAGAGGCTGGGGGGGGTCTCATGGACTCTCCTCTCTTCCTCTCACCTCCCAGAGAAGTTTCTGCGTGACCAGCGCCTCAGCTATGGGCAGCTCCTCTCCCTGCTCCTCCGAGCGGAGGGGAACGGGAGCAGATCCTCTCCATTTCCCATCCAGCTGGTCTTAGAGGGAGACGGCATTGCGGTGTCTGTGAGCTACGTCGCCCCAGCAGGCAGTGAAAGCCAGCCCCACCATGGAGAGCACAAGGTCACCTTCAGGTACAGGCTGGCTGACCTCACTTCCTGGCAGACATGCATCTCCCTCACTAAAATCACCACCTCGCTGGCCCCTCTGTTGGCTGAATCCCACAGGGAGGCCAATGATTGAGTGGGCCATGGAGACTGAATTCCGCTCTCATCTCTACGTGGCCTCTCTGGGCAGGTTTGAGACCCACTGGCAGGGCACTGTGGGGAGAGTTTGTACCAATGCTCTGTGTGCTGGACCTGTTCTGTCAGGACGGCACCTTTCAGCCGTGCTAATCCCCATGGCCTGGTTCTGATCTCAGTGCAGATCAGGACTGACTCTGCTGAGGTCAGTGCAGTTACCTCAGTGTTAAAGCAGCGTGAGCCATATCCGAATCGGGCCCACTGAGTCGACTCTGCCCGTTATCCAGAGTGCCTTGCTCCATGGCCTGGGAACGCACAAACAGAGCAGGGTTTCCTCCTGCAAACTTGCCAGGGTTGTCTGTGCCCCCTCGAGTGACTTCCCAACATTCACCTGCCTTGTTGCTGCCCTTCCCGTGCCTGCTGCCCCCCCTCAGGTTGAGATGGCCCCGGTTTGCTTTAGCCTGTATGTGTGGGCAGCTCTTATAAGGAGCAAGGCTGCACCCTTCCCTTCTGGGCTGATTTCTAACAGGCTCCACGAGGCGGAGGAGGAGATGCAGCCCTCGCTGTCGTCCTTCAACGTCCAGCGTCTGCTCTCTAATCTGACTGCCCTCAGGATCCAGGCTAGCAGCAGCGACGCACCTTGTAAGTGATCTCCTGACGGCACTGCCTCGGGCTGGGGGCTTCCTCCTGCTAAGACCACAAGAGAGCTCTGGGGCTGGGCACTGGACCAGGTAGCCCTGCAGTGCAACAGGGAGGTCAAGGGGAGGGAAGAAGATTTAGCTTGTAAGCTCTCCCGGGTGGGGGCTGTGTGTGTACAGCGCCTGGCACAATGGGGCCCTGATCCAGATTGGGGCCTGTGGGCACTATTGCAATATAAATGATTAATAATCATGGTCACCAGGTGGAGGCTGCACTGAGTTCCTCTTCAACCGTTCTGAATGGTGCTGCCTGGGGGTTCTTTGGCCAAGGTCTTGAGGTTCAGAGACCTGCCCCACTCCACCTGTGCCCTGGAGTCTGAGGATGGAGTCTCCCTCTGAGTTGTGGGAGGCAGGTGGCACAGTGGGAATCTGTTCCCTGATCCCATGGGCTGTGATCTGACACTAAGCATGGTTGGGCTAGGGGGTTACTTGGATGGGAGACCTTCCCGAGACACCTCATGGTCTCAAGGATTCAATAAGCAGCGTCCCTCTCTCTGAATCAGGGTGGTCTGATGCTAGGGGCATAGTGCAGCTGGAGTTACTGTTTCTGTGTATGAGACATAAAGCAGAGTCCTGCTGCTTATAGTCTCCACAGCTCGTGGTCAGCCTGGATGATCGACTGGGCTCTTCTGACGATCCCGTAGCAGTCAGCGTCATGGCCGCATTCAAACTGGAAGAGTTACAGTCTGCCTCCCAAAATTCCCTCCGCAGGTTCAGACTCAACATGGCATTTTCACTTTCCTTCCTAAACTCTTGGGCAGCATTGCCGTGAGCTGTTAAGCAACAGCCATGTTGCACCTCTCAGGTGGTTGCATTTCAGTGGTGGGCGCCCCGATCTCTCTCGATTTTACTTACTGCGGCGGTGTTAGAAGGCTTAGTTAGTAAGGGCAAGATTTTCCAAAGTGCCTTGTGATTTGCAATCCCTCAGTTGTTGGGCTGCCGCGCTTAAGATGTCTTCAAGAGACCTGGTTTTCAGAGGACGGGTGCTCAGCACATTCTGAAACACGGGCTTGCCTAAGATGGCTCAGATCAGGCACCCAGAGTCACTAATCATGTGTGAAAATCGCGCCCTGAGAGTATTTTGTAAAATGCTTTGAGATCCTTACATGGAAAGCCCTAGAGCTGGGCACAGTGCTTTGGACAGCCCATCCTGGAAGGGATGCTAGAGAGACTGGATTGATGGGTCCATTGTCTCGGCACGGGTTATATTCGCCCATCGTAACTTCTGGTTGTCCCTTCCACAGGTAGAGTCTCCCTGAGTGAGGTCCAGCTCACCTCTGCTCGCCCAGGTCATTCCCTGCCTGCTCTGTGGGTGGAGGAGTGCATCTGCCCGCAGGGGTACACCGGGCAGTTCTGCGAATCCTGCGCTCCGGGCTACAAGAGAGAAATTCCATTGGGCGGGCCCTTCACCAGCTGCATCCCCTGTACTTGTAACCAGCACGGCAGCTGTGACCCGGACACAGGTTTGGATCCCCTGCTCTCTGTTAGTGATTTCCTTTTACCATCACACGATCTCTCACCCAGGGCCGACTCCAGGCACCAGCTTAACAAACAGGTGCTTGGGGCAGCCAAGGGAGAGGGGCGGCACCTGCGGCAATTCGGGGGCGGCAGGTCCCTCACTCCCTCTAGGAACGAAGCACCTGCCGCTGAACTGCCGCCGCCGATCGCGGCTTTTTTTTTTAATTTTATTTATTTATTTATTTATTTTTGCTTGAGGCAGCATAAATGCTGGAGCCGGCCCTGCTCTCACCTTCCTTTTCTAGAGACTTTCATAGCATCCGTTCATTTCACAGCCTCCATTTATCCATATAATTACTATGAAGTTATGCTGTAAATAGATAATAAATCTGCATAATTCCCAAAGAAGGTTGGGAATTACACTTGAAGTTACAGTACCCAGCATCTCAGGTTATTGCCATGTAAATTACAGGGGGTGGTTTCATAACATTGTCATTTCAGAGACAAAAATAACTGCCTCTCGGTAATACTAATAATGCATGCATGTACCACCACAGATGTGCGTGGCATTTTATGAATGTAAGTAGGGGAGAGGGAAGGAAGAGCAGAGGTGTCAGTGGAAATGTTACTGGGGCCTGGATGGGGAGTTTGAATGTACTGCATGAAGAGGCAGGAGGCCAATGGAAGGACTGAAGGAGGGAGGGTGAGGTGGGCAGAACTTGAGGAGATGAAGATGACCTTAGCAGGGTGTTGGGGGCCGACTGGAGTGGCAGAAGTAAGCGGTAAGGAGGCCAGGCAGGAGAAGGCTACGGCAGTTGAGTTGCAAGTTGATCAGCACATGGACAAAGGATTTATCAGTGAGAAGATGGATATTGAAGAGGAAGAAGCAATAGGCTTTAGTGAAGGAGACAGGGTAAGTGAGGAGAAGAAGCTATCTGGAGGTGGAACATAGGCTGCATGTACCATGATCAACAGTTGCAATGTAACTACATTATTACAGGGTTTCATACACAAAATGCTCTACCAGTAACCAGTGACATTTTTACACCCATTGTTAGGTCCAGCGTTCCCTCTATTTTTTCTATCCATGTGTGGAATGAATTTTGTTATGTGCACCATTTCAAGGTTATGTGCGGATATGCACCACCAGTAGAAACCAAAAACCCAGATATAATCTATATTTTGAAAAAGTTACTCTAGGGATAATTACTCCAATCAGGACAGGTTAGGCATTTTAGAACTCACTATGCAAAGAATTCAATTTAACTGTAAGAGCGAAATAAAAATTATGAAATGCATAGACCAGTCAAAAAACTAAAATAGCACACTTTGAAAGAAGTATCCAGAAGTAACAACAACAACAATACAAGTATGTGTTGGGAGGTGATGTGAAAGACAGTGTGAGTGTGTGTGTGGGAGAGAGAGAGAGACAGACAGACAGACAGACCCCCACTTTAAGTATATTGCCCTTTTAAGTAGATCAGCAAGTTCAGACACTGTAGGAGCTGCCAGCAAGCTCCCTCCCTCTAGAGCCCTGTCTTGCGCCTCCCCAGCTCTGTGGAGATGGAGTACAGGGCCGGGGAAAGGAGGACACCCTGACATCAGCACCCTTTTCCCCTCCCAACGCTTTGCACAGCAAGCAGGAGGCTCCCGGGAGCAGCTCCAAGGCAGAGGGCAGGAGCAGCATGCGGCACTGGGCAGAGGGACACCTGAACTGTGTGGCACTTGATAGCCTGTTGGGCGGCCACCCAGCCATGCAGCTTACAGGGAACTTAGGTTAGGTCTTGTAGTCTCTGTAGGCTACTAGAGGGAGACATGTTCGTATGTAACCCACACGAGGAGAGTGTGGGGGATGGGGTTGTCTCCCTCTAGTGGCTGGTCCATACAAAAGATTGCTGTAGCAGCCAGGGAGGAGACCTAGTCCTTTAGCTCAAGTGGGAGAGACTCTTACCGTCAGCTCTGTGGGTTCAAGGGTTCAAACCCCACTGTGCACCGAAGTAGGGTGGGTTATGTGTGGCCTGTCCCAGGCAGTAGTGTTTCCCCACTAGAGGAGCATGAGATCACAGGCATCTGAACAGGTCTGATACTACATCTCCCGAGAGTCTGGGCTAGGGGAAAAGCAAGCAGATACACATGGAGTAGTGCGACATAGGGATAACCAAAACCAGATCTGTAAAGGCTGCCAACTTCAAATGAATTGCAAATGGCAGAGATTCCCTGCTGTGAGCTGCTCCTCCAGGGAAAGCATCTGGGTTTCTCTATCAGTGGGGAAAATCTGCTGGCTCATGGCTGCTTCACACGAGCACCCCAGTATCCAGACCAAAGTTCAGCCGGGGGGGGCTGCATCTGCTGTCTGGAGATTCCTCCCGCTGTTCCCATTGGACACAGCTTCGTTCTTCACTGCCTGCCCTGTGCTCCGTTGACTCAGCTGCCACGTTCAGCCCCAGCCTGTGCCGCAGTAGAGGGATCACAGTATGCGCTCTGCACAGCACGCCGACGTGAAAGGAGCTGCAGTGACACTCCCGTGCTGTCCTGATTCACACTGAGGCCTGGTCCACACTAAGCCCCCAGTTCGAACTAAGATATGCAACTTCAGCTACGTGAATAACATAGCTGAAGTCAAAGTATCTTAGTTCGAACGTAAAGGTACTTAACGCGGGTCCACACGCGGCAGGCAGGCTCCCCCGTCGACTCTGCCTACTCCTCTCTCGGAGCAGGATTACCGGCGTTGAAGGCGAGCACTTCCGGGATCGATTTATCGCGTCTAGACAAGACACGATAAATCGATCCCAGAAGATCGATTGCTTACCGCCGAACCAGCCGGTAAGTATAGACGTACCCTGAGTAGTATTTTGCTCATCAAGTTGTCTCATTCCCTGCAGTGCAGCTGCTTTACTCAGGGAGTAAGGCAGAATCGGGCCCATCGGATTGTATGAAATAATATAACATCAATCCATGGCCACCTGTGACCTCGCAGCTGTCAGTGTGAAACATCGTGAATGTCATGGTGCTTTGTGGTGACAGCAAGGACAGCACCCAGGTCCCAAAAGCACAGACCATGAGCTAAGGTGGTATTAGCAGTATAGGGCCTGGGACACACAGCTGAGCCGTCCTGAGCATGTATAATTAGACAGGCAGGGTACATGATGTACTCCCCTGGTCAGGTACAGCTCAGACATGGGCACCTGGCATATCTGCTACCCAATAACATACTGTCCATGGCAGACAGAGCTCAGTCTGTCCATGAGTCCTGTTCTAGACATTCCCGGCTAACGCCTTGGCAGGCCCTTGTGGAGCCCAGTTCAACGTAGTTCCCTCAAAGGGACTTGGAAACGAGATGATTTACTTGTCACTTAACTGAAGAAACCCAGGACCCAATGTCAGCGCTAACAGGACCCCCCCCTCCATCCCCCGCGTCTTGCTGGTGGTCTGGCCCTGGCATTGTAACATCTGTGTTGCATGAGTGAGGAATTATTTATGGCTGGGACAGAGAGTACTTTAAAGAGCAGTTTTTAACATGCTCCTCTGCCCTGCCAGACGGAAACATTACAATGTTCTGCAGCTTCTCTCCCTCTTTTGTTGTGGAGTGCGGTGTCTGGATGTCTCCAGTTTAATATGATTCCCGGGTGCAATTCCACGCCTTTGATCTTTCGGCCTTCATTCTGCCAATCAAGCCGCCCATTCATCATACAGGCATCCACTTCATTCATTTCCCACCCTTCTCTCTCCCTCCCCCTTTCTCTTTCAGTTCCTTCTCTCCCCATCCTGTCCGACTCCTTTGACAGCTTCGGCCGCTGCGATCCAAACTGCCCCATGTGTGCTCTTCCCAGGGAGCTCTGAGTCCTCGGCCCCCTCAGCGCGCCCACTTCCCCCCCCTTGTCATGTGTCCCCCATGTGTTAAGCTGACTCCATGCCCCTTGGAAATTTCCCACAAACCTTTCCCCCAGGCTAGCTTGCCTAGTCCGAGCTGATCTTGCCAACTGCATGCAGAAATCATCATGGGACTCTTTGTGCTCTCTCTCTCTCTCTCTCTCTCTCTCTCCAGGCAATTGAACTGATTGCTGGAGGCAGAGGGGCTCCAGCCAAAGGGAGAGGGATTCAGAGTTTCCCCATGTCCCCTGCTTGCTTCCTCTACCTGTGACTCACTGGCTTGGGTCACACGAGGAAGTTACACTCATCCGCTGGGCTCCAGACCGGTTGCTTGTGTGTTGCATGGTGCAGACGGTGTACGTGTTTGGCCACATCTTGCGCCATCTTGCAGAAACACGTTGTCAATGATTTCAGACTCGGGCAGATTTTTAATATTGAAAATTCACTGGGCATCTAGCCTGACGGTTGAGTGCTCCGGCTCGCGCAGGGAGAGCTGGGCTGGCATGTCGCTTTCAAATTCTGCTGGTGTTACTCAGTCCTTATTCCATGCAAGCCAATCGGCATTTCTTGCCTGAGCAAGGACTGTGGGATTTGGCCCATAAATTGTAGAAAGGGACACACACAAGCACACCCCTATTATTGTGGGGAGCTGATTCAATCGAATCCAAACCCGGAGGCGATTGAAACTTTGCAGCAGGCCCCATGTCTCCAAAGGGCCCGGTGAAAACCCTGGGTCCAGATGCTGGGGAGGTTGGAATTTGACTCAGACACGTTCTAACTAGCAATTCCGCCAACCTGGGGCTGAGGCCTGACTCTGCTCTCCCGCGAGTGTAACTCCATTGACTTCGCTGGGGTTCCGCCTGATTCGTCTCTGCTGTGGCTCCATTGACGTCTAGGGGTTTGCTCCAGGGATGGATTTGTCCCTCTGTGTCTGGATGGTGACACCAGGAATAAATCCAGTGTGGAACCTGGAGCATGCGTCAAAAGGGATCCCCGAATGTAAAGGTTTACAACTGTAGCTTAGCTATTGCCCCTAGGGATGACTGGAGGGACAGTCGGGTGAGCAGGAATGGGCCATGGGTTGGGCACCCAGGGAGCCGAGTCATTGCAAGGATACAGGGGGCAAGGCGAGGAACACTCTGGAATGCTACAGAAGTTTGGCTAGGCAGTGAGCATGCAGTGGAGGGATGAGCAGATGGGGTGGGCTGGCCGAGAGGCTGGTACATCGAGCTTCGCCGGGGAGTTTTCACCTTTTAGGATGTGAGATGAATCTTCCGCTGAGGGTGGCTCAGCAAGCGGAAGGCAGAGGCACCCACCCGTGACTGGCATGGGAAGCAGGTGCTGTGGCAAGCCCTGGGCTTGAGCAGAGGCAACGCCATGCCCACTATCAAACTGGTGTGCAGCCTGGATGGCCAGAGAGTGGAATATTGGTGAGGAAGGGATGGACGGAGGTATGTCTACGCTGCAATTAGACACCTGCAGCTGGCCTGTGACAGCCGATTCGGCCTTGCAGGGTTCAGACTAAGGGGCCGTGCAATTGTGGAGTAGACATTTGGGCTTGGGCTGGAGCCTGAGCTCTGGGGCCCTCCCACCTCACAGGGTCCTAGAATCTGGGCCCCAGCCCAAGGCCCAATATCTACACTGCAATGAAACAGCCCCTTAGCCCGAATCAGCAGCAGGTTTTGAATTCTAGTGTAGACACACCTTGAGGGACCTCGCCCGTCCCAACTAAAGCAGCTTGTGGAGAGGCCAGGGGGGATGCACAGTCTATACGCTGCAGGGAGGGGCTGGGGGAAATGCTTCAGGGGGTTTCTAAGGACCAGGGGATCCAGCTCAGCCCCTGCAATGGGTGAACATAGAATACCAGGGTTGGAAGGGACCTCAGAAGGTTCTAGTCCAACCCCCGGCTCAAAGCAGGACCAATCCCCAGACAGATTTTACCCCAGTTCCCTAAATGGCCCCCTCAAGGATTGAACTCACAACGCTGGGTTTAGCCGGCCAATGCTCAAACCACTGAGCTATCCCTCCCTACATGTCTGACTCCAGCCCAGTGCTACCCCCTGCTGTCCTCAGTGGGGTCACACTGGGGTAGCTATGAGCAGACCCTGTCCCAGGAGCATGAGGGGGTGATCCCTGGCCCAGGCAGGGGCCTGGGGTTTCTTGCATCCTGGCTTCGGGCTCTCTAGCCTGGGGGTGGGTGGTCTTTCTGCTCTGTCCCCTGCAGGGCGCTGCCAGTGCCTCCATCACACCGAGGGCCCGTCCTGTGAGCACTGTGCCATTGGCTTTCACGGCAACCCCTTCGTGGGGCGCTTTGACGACTGCCAACCATGCCCGTGCCCCGGCCAGTCGCCTTGCACGGCAATCCCAGAGAGCGGGGAGCTGGTGTGCACCCACTGCCCCCAGGGGCAGAGAGGTAAGGTGCTGAGATGGGGGTGGGGAGCGGTTCTGGATGGGGAGGGGATGGGTGGGTTCGCTGGCAGACAGACTCCCCACACACTGTGTCTCTCCCATCGCTCGCCCTCTCCAGGAAGACGTTGTGAGCTCTGTGATGATGGGTTTTTCGGGGACCCCTTGGGGAGGAACGGCCCGGTCCACCCTTGCAGCCCCTGCCAGTGCAACGGTAACGTGGACCCCAATGCCGTGGGCAACTGTGACCCTGTCTCCGGCCAGTGCCTGAGGTGCCTGTACAACACGTCAGGAGAGCACTGTGAAAAGTGCAGGGAGGGCTTTTACGGGAGCGCGCTGGCTCGGAGCTCCGCCAGGAAGTGTGCCCGTGAGTACAGATCCCCTTGCTCACCCCTGGCCCTCCAGGGCTTCCCCCTCCCTGGACGCGGCCTTCTGCTTGTCAGAGCCCACTTCACGGAGCCCAGGGCGTGGGGCCCTATTCACCCCTGGTGTAAGCGGGCGCCGCTGCCGTGGAGGGGAAAGGAATCTCCACTCCATCAACTGCAGGGCTGGATTTGGCCAATGGTAGTGCCAGGGAAAACCAGTAAAGAGTGGAGGGAGTGTGGGCTGGGCAGTGCTGTTGAGGGGTTAGAGCGGGGGGGGGGGGGGTGCTGAGTTAATGGAATTGCATCCCTGTGTGACCAGACCTGCCTTGGGCTCTATAGTTATAGCGCTTTGCCCCTCTGCAGTGCTGGCTGGCCCGGCTTCCCGAAGAGATGGGCAAGCAGTAGTCTGTGAAGCCTTCTGCCCTCTCTAGAGTTCCTTCGTTTTCTAGGTGGGGAAACTGAGGTACAGAGGGGTGAAGGGACTTGTCCAAAAATCATGCAGCAAGTCAGTGGCAGAGCTGGGGATAGAACCCAGGTGTCCTGATTCCCAGTCCCTGGCTCGAGTCTGCCTGCTCCAGGTTAATAGCCAGTGTTTTCTCCCCCAGCCTGTGAGTGTAACCCTGTCGGTTCAGCCCAGGGGCTGGAGGCCTGCGATCCCCTCACTGGCCAGTGCACCTGCCTCCCTCACGTGACCGGGCGAGACTGCAGCCGCTGCCAGCCGGGATATTATGACCTGCAGCCAGGGACTGGATGCAAGAGGTAGGTGGAGATGGAGGCCTTGTCAGCCCACTGGAGAAGATGATCTCTGAGTATCACTGCCTTGGACCATAGGGGACACCCCCTTCCCCCCCGCCCAGGAGAGGACCCCAGTGCCAGAACCCCCGTAATTCAAGAGCCGCAGCATGAGGCAGCCTGCTGCCTGTGGGGCAGGTCCGGCAAAGCCCCCCTACGTGCCAACGTACCCAGCCTTCAGCTTCACGTCACCTAGTCGCTGCGTGGGGAGCTCTGGTCTTGTACCAAAGCTGCCCCCACCCTCCAGCCCTGCACTTGTCAGCCGGGACTCGCTCTCTGCTAGGGCGGCTGGGGACACCCCAAGGGCCCAGGTGTTAACACCGTGCGGGGCACATGCCGGAGCTGACCTTGTCCCTGTTCCCATCCGGCTGGCCCTTGGGGGTGGCTGGGCTGAAGGTTTGTCTGCCCTCACCACCTTCCTTTGCCTTTGTCCCAGCTGTGAGTGCCACCCGGTGGGATCCCAGGACAGCCAGTGCCACCCGCTCACGGGGCAGTGCCCCTGCCAGCCCGGTGTAGAAGGACAGTCGTGTGATCGATGCCAGCATGGCTTCTTTGGGTTCTCAGTCAAGGGCTGCCGAGGTAACAGCAACGAGGAGCAGCTTCTCAAGTGAGGTCGTGTCACTCCATTTCTCTCCCATGTCACTGATGGCTTATGGTATCGGTGCAGCTGAGCCTGGCACAAGGAGCAGGCTACAGTGGTGAAACTTTGTGCAGCACCAGCCTGGGTCTTGCCATCTCCACTGATCATTCCCTCTCCTCACAGCACTCCTGGCCCACTAACTGAATAGTTCAGTCCCCTCCTGCCTGAGCCTGTCTAACACGAAGGGGGAAATGGGGTCTCCCGGTCGGGGCAGGGACCTGGAAGATTAAGCTCCTGGGTTCTCTTCCCAGACCCATCCTGGGCTTGCAGTGTGACTCTCGGCAAGTCCCGCACCTCCTGGCGCCCCCGTGACCCTCGCTGCACAATGGAGGTCAGATTCTGGCCTGCTTCTCCTGGCAGTCTGGGGCTCGTGTCTGAAGCCCTTGGCGAGGCTGGGAGAAGAGGCACTAGAGAAGGGCAGTCAGCCGTGCGTTCTCCTCCGCGGGCCAGGCTCTGATTTCGATTGCGCTGGTGCAAATCTGGAGTGGCTGCTCTGGATTCAGTGGAGCTACTCTTCCCGTTGGCATCATTCCGGAGAGCAGGGTCTCCGCCTTAGCCGCTGGGCTGACTGGTCATGGCTCCAGTCCATGGACTGACTTGGACGCTGGCAGGGCCGCAGCGCTCCGCCTCTACCTTGGGTCGCCTACACCTGGGGTTTGGCTTGTGCCTGCTGCTGTCCCCTGACCCTGCTGTCCCTTGTGTGCAGCCTGCAACTGCTCCTCGCTGGGCGCCGTCACCCCACAGTGCCACGAGAACAGCACGTGCGTCTGCAGGAGGGGCTTTGTGGGCTACAAGTGCGATCGGTGCGAGGTGAACTTCTTCTACGCCCCGGAGCCGTCTCTGTGCCAGGAGTGTCCTATCTGCTACGGCCTGGTGAAGGACGAGGTACAGCACCCACCCTCCCTCCCGCCATGCCCCCTGCCAAGGGGATTGCAGAGCCAGGAGCCGCTCCCTCCTTGCAGGCTTCCTCCAGGGCCAGAGCTTCGGTCCCCCTGCCTGTACAGGCCCTTTAGCAGCACCCCGGGCACCCCGCTCTCCTCAGGGGTCAGCCCAGGGTGTCTGGATGGAATGCTGTGGCCTGTGATATGCAGCAGGTCAGACTAGAATGGACCCTCCTGGCTTGGACCATTACGAATCTGACCCCCCCTCCCCTGCCTCCTTGACTGTGCTGACCCTCCCCTGCCCCAGAGCCCCCTGCTATCTCTGCACACCCCTGCCTAGAATCCCCTTCGCCCTGCACACCCCTGACCCACCCTGATAGCCCTTCATACTCAGAGCCGCATTTGCTCCCCTCTTTCTCATGCCCCCCGTCCCCCACACTGCCGTTCCCCAACCCCCATGTGCTGTGCCCTCTTCCAAGTGCCATCGCTTTGTGGGCCCCGGCCCTTTACCCTACCTTGCCCCGGCCCTATATGCCTACCCTATATTTGCCTATATGCCCCCCTGTCCTATATACCGCCCTGCTCAGCCTGGCCCAAAGCACCACCCTATCCCTGCCCACACACCACTCTGCCTTGGCCCTGTAGGCTGCCTCGCCTGTGCGCCACAAGCCGTCCTCTCTGAAACGCCCCATTGCCCTCGCAGGCTGACAAGCTGAAGGCCAAGCTGCAGCAGATGGAGGCGCGGCTGCAGAAACCAGACTGCAGCAGCCCCCAGACCCGTTACCCAGCGCTAGGAGAGGAGCCCCGAGGAGACCAGCTGCCAGGTAGGGAGGGGCAGAGTCAGGGGAGGCTCCTCTCCTGGGGTCAGTGCAGGGGGGGCCCTGGGAGAGGAACGGTGCACACTGGTTACTCTCCATGGCGCTCGGGGGCAACAGGGACGAAGGCAGCGTAAGAGCCACATAGACGGGGCTCCCTCCAGAGCCTGGTTCCGCCACACGTTCATGTGGCCCGAGGGCGTCGCTAGAGAGCAATGTGAGGGCCAGCCGTCCAGTGCAGAAGAACACGTCCCTCGTGTACAGAGGGGATCCCAGTGCTCCTCCAGTCAGCGGGGGCCAGAGCAGAGAAGGGCGTCGTTCCCTGTCAGACACTGGAGTCAGGGGACCTTTGCCCAACAGCTCGGTGCACTGCCTGAGCCCTCTGTTGGAAGTCTACCTGCCGGTGTCACTGTGGGGCTGCTGGGTGTGGAGCATGGAAATCTGGCTACAGTTGTGGGTGCTGAGCCGTGGGAACCCGCCCCTGCGCTGCCTTAAAGATCTTGTCCCCGGGCTGTGCAGCAGTTGTGGGCCTCACGTTACCAGGCAGATACTGACAAACTGCAGGGGGCTCAGAGAAGTGGATGAGGTGGTTGGAGGGACCCGCGGGGTAAATGTGCAGAGCTGGGCTCAGTAACGACTCAGGGCTGGGAGGATTAATGGCCACAGGTATTTGGGGAATGCCCAGGGAGGAGAATTGTGAAGGAGGGCTCAAGAGGGTGGACTTAGGTGTAGTGGAGGAATCAACTGTCTGTCATCAGAACCAGCCGGCCTTAGAACCTGTTAGGCTGGGGAAGACGTCCTGCTTGCCATGTGAGCATGCGCCCTCTGGGCCAGAGCGCCACTCCCCTCCCCTGGGCAGGAGACAGCAATGCATCAGTACGGGGCTCCCCCCGAGGGAAGGGGTGATGGCTGCAGGAGAGCTCTCCCTGTGCTGCTTACAGATGCCAAGGCGGTGTTCCTGGAGCAGGTTGCCCAGCTGGAGGGCTCAGTGGGCACCGCGTGGGGTCGGCTGAGGAACGTCAGCGGGACCGTGGGCTGCGCCAGTGGCGGTGACGAGAAAACCTGCGTCCTCCTGTCGGAAATCAGCGCCGTGCTGCGGTCCACGCAGCGGGAGCTCCAGCAGGCTGCGGCTACGCTAGCGACAATGGTGCCTGGCTCAAGCCCAGCACGCTGGGCTTCTCTCAATCCCTCTCCCGCGGCATAAAATGACTCTGAGCCGTGCTAGGTGCTGGTGCTGGTGCCCCACCCGGGAAGGCCCTTGTTCCTTTCCCAGCCTGGCAGGGGCCAGGCTCGTAGGGTGCAGTAGGACCTGCTCCTCCGGTAAAGGAGCACCAGTAGGCAAACACAGCACCCCACCCCCCTGGGTGACCTGTCAACCTTGCAGTCCTCCAGGTGCAGTGCACCTGGGATGAGATTTCTTCCTTTGCTCTCTTTCTAATCCAGAGGAAATCCGTCCAGTGACTCTGCCCCCCCCATGAGATCCTGGTTGGGGGGATGCGGGGGTTGTTCTTCCCACCAGGAAGGCTGGGGAGGGCCCTAGGAAGGCGCATTCAGAGCCATCCGGCAAGACTCACCCAGAAGGAGCCTGCCCAGCCCTAGCCACTGGTAATGGGTACAGTGCTGTCCCCACAGAGGGGACCTGGGGGCTGAACCCTGGGGTTTCACATTCTTGTTTTATATGGTTTTTTTTTAAGGTAATTCCTCATGACGTTTCCCAGCAGCCCACCAGCTGGAGTCGCCTCGCACTGGAGTCCCGGGCGCTGGCTGCCAGGTACCGCACTTTGGACATGCGTGCACATAGATGCACACACAGATGCCTGCATATTCACACCCATGCATCATGTCCGCGTGCACACAGGGGCACACCTCCCGCAGTCTGTTCAAAACGTGTTCGCCTCACTCTGACGCCTCCTCCTCCTCCAATCCGCTCGCTGGCTTCCCTGCTCTGTGTTTTCTCTCCAAGGCTCTGCCCCTGCGGGTATCTCTGCGGCCGTTCCCTCTCTTCCTCCTCCCCGCACTCAGCCTCCCGCTTCTTTTCAGGCTCCCCCTCACTCCCCCACCCCGAACCTCCATCCTTAAAGCCAGTCCTCTTGTGGATCCCCTGCTCTGAGCTGCTCATTGACCATCCTCATGCCTCCTGGTCTGCTGACCCATGAGTTGTGCCTGAGGCAGAGAGAAGCTCTCAGGACAGGTACCTGCTCTCGTCCTGTGTGCTCTAAGCACCCGTGCAGGGAGAGTTCTCAGTAATCAGCCAAGTGCACGGACCGTGCAGTGACGCAGGCACGCTCTAGATCATGTTGTCCTCTGTTAGAGCAGAGAGGTGCAGGGGAGGGATGGTCACGCCACCTGCCCTCCTTCTGGGCTCCAGCCACTGGAGCAAGGAGCCCAACAGGCACCGTGCGGCTCTGGAGCCAGGAGCCGGATGCCATTCTGCCTCGTGCATCCTTGCGGGAATCGTTCCGGTCTTGCTGCGGGTGTCGGGTGAATAGTGACGATCCAGCCGACGTGATCGAGTTCTGTCGCCTGAGACAGAGAGCTCAGGCCAGACTGACAGCACGAGCTTAGAGCCCATCTATGCCCTGTTTCTGGGGCGTAACCTCAGGGCTCACATCTGATAGCATCTCTCTGCAGTCACGGGGACGCAGCAGCAGAGCTGGAGTCTGTGGCCAGGAGAGCTCTGCTCGCTTCCAACACCAGCTACGCTCTCCTGCAGAGCATCTTGGAGGACAGCGCTAGCCTGGAGCGCAGGAGAGAGCTGGAAGACCGGTATGAGACCAGCAGTGTGTCTATGGGAGCTGAGTGCTGGCATGGCAGTGTGGCACAGGAGCCCTCTAGACCTGCCCAGGTTTCCCCACCCAATGTGCCTCAACCCCAGCTGCCAGGGACCCCCGCTAGGGGCAAGAGGGGAGCTGTCTGCATGGCCCATTCAGTCCGTGGCCTCTTTGCCAAGCCTGCCAACAAGGGGGTTGGTTGTGGTGGGTTTGTGCTGTGGACACCTGGGCTGAGACCCACCAAACTCGTTGCACACAAGCCACCAAAGTGCCGTCGGGTAGTGCTGGTTCCCAGGTCACGATCAGTCTGGACCAGCCTCAAACCCAGCAGGCTAGAGGGGACCCCCTACACCAGCAATCCCCTGAGCCCTGCATGCCTGGCCAACTGCCAACTCACGTGTCCTTTCGCCTGCGAGATCACAGGTTTGTCTTGCACCTCTTCTGTTTAGGTACCAGGAAATCCAGCGGGCGCAGGAGGAGCTGGCTGCTGGCATGCTGGAGGTGGCAGCTGAGGCCAAGAGAACCTTTGCATCCATCCGCCAAGCTAATGCAGACATGGCAAAGAACCTCTCAAAGCTCGATGCTCCACAGCTGGTGGGCAGCCCTTAGGACTTGCAAATGCTAACGAGTGCAGGCCTGGGGAGTCCTGCTGGAGACTCAGACGGGGCCCACCCGGCAGCGTGCCCCAGTCCCAACCCAGCAGGGTCCCTCTAGGGTGGAAAGGAGGTTCAGGCTCCATGGCCGAGTCATTTGTCTAGATCACTGTGGTATCTGGGCACCTCACACTTGTGCCTGGATTGTATCCTCACACCCCTGTGAGGCAGGGGGGAGGGGGCAGTTGAGGCACAGGAGAGATGAAGACATTTGCTCGCTGCCTTTGTGCTGAGCCAGCCAGGGGACAGTCTGGGCCACCTCTGGTGTGGCCGTGGGGGTGATCGTAGTGCGGCTAGCACGGCCTTTCTCCATCCCCAGGTGCTGGGTGGCCAGGGAGGGAAGGGGGCAGTTCCCAGCCTGAGAAGGCACCTAACTGCAGCAGCAGCTCAGAGCTCCCCTGCCTCTAGGGGCCTTTTGGGGCGGCTGAATATTATCCCCACTTTAAGCCAGGAACAGAGCCCAGGTCTCCTGACTCGCTGTCCTGTGCTCTGACCACTAGAGATCCTTCCTCTGAGCTCATTCCCTCCCTCTCTGATGCCAGGGGCTTGGAGCAATGGGAGATGCCCCCTCCCCATAGCATCCACTTTCTGACCAAGCGGTTTTGGTGCCTCATCCCACAGCGCTCCCTAGTGGGGCAGACCGGAGCCCTGACTCGGGAGCTGATGGAGCTGGAGCAGGGGGTGGAGGCGAAAGAGCGCCTGGTCCTGGATGCGCGGGACTCTCTGATGGCCGAGCCGCGCACGGAGCTGCAGAGGGCTCAGCAGTTTCAGCAGGCGAGTGTCTCAGGGAAAGGTGGCCGTGGGCTGAAACCGGGGAGCCACTTTCCTGGCAAACTTGGAGCCTGCCACTGATTTAGGCTGCGGGGTGATAATTCATCTGCATCCATCTGCACCCACCAACGCAGACAGGAATGGGAAGAGTGAGATTCTCCCTCCTTTCTGGGGACAGAGGCCTCTGCATCCCAGCAGGAGCCCGGAGTTTCCCTCATCCCTTCCTCTCCCACACACCCTACCCTCTCTCTAGGCCCTCCTCCTGCTGCAGCCCTTTTGGCCACAGAGAACTGGATGAGCCCGACCTCCCTGGCACCTGGGCTTGCCCTGCTGAGCCCACTCAGGGGCGAGGAACAGGGGCAGGGAGGGCAGAGAAAAAAAACTTCACTGGGGGTTCACCCAGGCAAGCCAGGGCAGAATTGGAGCCGGAACATTTAAAGCCGGCATAGTTCTGTGCCCTGGGCCCCGTAGGGCTCTCAGATGCAGAGGGCAGTGCCTAGGTCCCCTGGAGTCAGCCCAGAGCACGTCTTGCCCCCCCCCCACCCCCGCTCTCCTCCCTATAGATAACCCACCCAAGCAGTTTCTGAATAGCATGGTCGGATCAGCAGGAAGTCTCCCCGGTGAGATGCCCTCACGCCCCTCAATCTCACTCCTGCCTCTCCTTCCCCGGCAGCTGCGGAAGGGGGTTGATGCTGCCCGGACTCTGGCAGCCTCATCAGTTTCACACGGAAAGGCCGCGGTCTCTGAAGCAAAGTCCCTGCTGTCCAGCTTGGAAGGTAACAATCGCTGCCCAAAGCATCTCACCAGAGCTCAGCTCCCCCCACTTATCCCAGCAGAGCCAGGGGGTGGGATGTGCCAACCCTGCCTTGCAGGGGGACACACGGGGCCTCCACCCTGCCCATGGAGTTCTGAGCCCCTGCCGGAGTCCGAGGCTAATGCAGACGGAGCCGGGACAGCGGGACCTTTTCTGCACTGCCAGCAGGGAGTTCTCTGATCTGCTCTCTGCAGCGACGGGGACTCCCAGCACCGAGAGTGGGACCTGACCGGGGGTGGGGGTGGGGTGCACGTGGCTCCGCTCTCGTTTCCGATCACTCAAAAACTGATGCGATGGCGGGGCGTCCTTCCCTACACTGTACTGCAGCAGACGGAGCTGGACGGGGCGGCGTCTGTCAAGCCGTGGGGGTTAAAACCTCTCGGAGGCTGCTAGAACAGGTACCACCTGAGCAGCACCAGTGCCAACGTCCCCACGCCACCCTTCTCCCTACACGGAGTGGGGCCGTGCCCAGCCCATTCCGTTCCTGCTCTCTGGGCTGAGGCTGCCGACGGTGATGCAATGGGCTCCCATCCACTGAACGGAGGCTCCTCTACCTCCTTTCTCGGGACGTCATGGGGTAGACCGACGTGTGATGTCTGGCAGCCTTTGAACCAGTGACCTAGAGGCGATGAGGTGCAGAGGCCATTACCAGTCCTCCAGCTCGGTTATGGTTTGAGGATGGATTTATTTCCCTCTTGCTTGGATGCTGGGAGGGGAAGGTTGGTTTTGTCTCCGCCTGTTTCCAGGGAGATTCTAATGCCTGGAGGTTGCTGGGGTTCTCGCTCTGGTTCTGTTGAGCCTGATTCTCCTCTTGTTGGCCCCGGCGTAGATCAGGATTAACTCCCTTGATGTCCAGGAGGCTACACCAGTGCAAGCTGGGGTGGAGGGGCCCGTTCTCTTGATCGCTGCCTTTGTCTGCAGGGGGGAAGAGGGTGTTTGTGCGTCAGAAGGGGCAGGCCGCCGTGAGCAGGAAGCTGGCCATCGTCCGGGACAGAGTGATCGTGGATGCCCAGAAGAAGATCAGACAGGCAGAGAGGATGCTGGGAAACACTGTGTCTGTCTCCACCGCAGCCAAGAAGACGGTCAGAGAAGCAGAGGGAGTCGCCAGGGAGAGCTCCAAGGTCTGCAAGGCTGGTGCTCAACCGAGGGGGTGATGCGTGGAGAGTGGGCAGTACAAGCCTAAGCAGGGCTTGCCGGGAGTCTGGCACATGGCAAGTGAAGGGGGAGCTCGAGTCCGGCTTAATGCAGAGAGATGCTGCACGGGCTTCCCCAGCATAGCTCTGCCAATGCGCCCCCATCCTGACCGGCAGCGCCCCCTGCTGGCCTGGTACAGGATCCCCCCCAGCTCTGCCAATGCGCCCCCATCCTGACCTGCAGCGTCCCCTGCTGGCCTGCTACAGCATCCCCCCAGCTCTGCCAATGCGCCCCCATCCTGACCGGCAGCGCCCCCTGCTGGCCTGGTACAGGATCCACGCCCCCAGCTCTGCCAATGCGCCCCCATCCTGGCCGTCAGCACCCTCTGTCTTTCCTAAGAGCAGTTCAGAACCCCTTCTGCCACTCAGCCTTGATTCCAACCTGCAGCCCCCCTGACCCCCACACAGCCCCGCCTCCTGGCATGCAGCAGCCCTTGCCTTTTAGATCCAAGGCCCTCTCTCGAGCAGGGATTGTCAGTCATGCTGGGCTGGCTTTGCAGCATGTCTCATGCTCCAGTTAACTTGCCTCTCAAGTCCAACTTGAGTTCCTGTGTCAGGAGGGCAGGGCTGGTGCATGCACTCACCGAGCTCAGCATCCCCCTTACGGAGCCTTCACTTACGCCACCAGGTGAGTGATCCGAGGGCTCTTGTTGTTCGATGGTGGGGTCTGGGCTACTGTCGATAGCCTCTCTAAGAGGACGTCCTATCTCAGCACAAGGAGGGCATGGGACGGAAGAGGAGCTATGCAAAAGCCAACTCCTACCAATCCTTCCCCTTTGTAACCATGTGCTGCCCACGCTGTGCAGAGGTCCCAGGCTGTGCTGAGGGAAGGGAAGCGGGAACGCAAGCGTGCCAGTGAGCTCGCCAAGCGCGTCAACGTAACCCTGGCAGAAATCTCAAGGCAGGAGCACGTGTCCGAGGAGCTCAGGGAAGAGCTAGAGGTGTCTCACCAGGTGAGCTGTGTCCCATAGGACTGGGGTAAGAGTCCCCCTTTCCTCTCCACTGACCTGTCCCCCTGCTCCCACAGCACTGATTCTGAGGGCAGGCACAAAGCTGGAAATCTCAGCAATTTGTCTGGACTGAGGTTCTGTCCAAGAAACCCCAGGACACCATGGCATGCAAGGCACATGTGGCATACTCTGGAGAATCCCCCACACGCAGGCCGGGACGCCATCCATGGGATCGCCCACTTGGGGCTGATCTGTTGGCACTGGCAGTAAGAATCCTCCATATGGTTTGTGATCTTGGGTGTGGCTAATGCACCTCCGTGTCTGTGTTGGAAGGTGAGGACAGGGATGAGTGAAGCTAAGAAGAGCCTCAGAGAAGCCCAGAGCTCCCTGGAGATGGACATTGAGACCCTGAATAACGTGCTCAGCAGCCTAGGTAAGAACCCACCCCAGTGAGCTGGTGGCACATCCCCTTCCTGGGCACTGAAGCCCTCTGATCCACCCAGCTGTATGTCGACCCTGTTGTACAGTCATTGTGACAGCTCCACCCCAGCAGCATGTGCTGCCTGGAACCTGTGAGTGCCGGGAAAGCTTCCACCATCCTGATCCTCCTGAGGAATAAATGCCCTAGTGGGACCTCAGAGGGAAATGTTGCTGCGATGCTTGGCCTACTGGAATCCCGCGGCGATAGCTCCTCTCTGTGAGCCCAATCCAGTTTGGGCACCTCCGTTTACTTAGATGCTGCAATTCAAGTTGGGATCTTGGCCCTATGTTTATTACAACAGATCTGTAGCCACCTAGGATGCCACAGCGGAGTCTCGGCTATACATCGTGGTCACTAGGACCTTGATAGCCACAGCAGGGATCAAACCCACAGCTTCTTGCTCCGAAACCACAGCCCCAACCACCTGAGCGAAAGGAGAATCTCTCTCTACCTGCTCTCAGCATGCCGCACCGTGTGCAATTCCAGTTTTCGCCAGTAAAGGGCAGTGCTATACTTTTCTTTTTTAAGCCTGAACTTTCTTGAGAGTTGCTGCTGAGGCAGCCCAGGAGAGCACTTCTCTCCCAATGTTGTCATTGGCCTCCTGAGTCGCTAAAAGAACGGGACTGGCTGATGCACAGTCCACATCCAGAGCTGCCTTTTGTCCTGGCCTCTGGACCTAGCTGCTGGCTTTGCATGGGTTTCCCCCCCAGTTGGCTCCTCAGTGGTGAGAACAAACTGTAACTGTGGGGTCAGCTGTGGCCTGGGTGGAGTGTCGGGGAGGGCAGCCAGCAATGAGTCAGGCTTCCTACCAAGCCAGGAGATTGGGGCACACAAGGAAATGGGATGTTCTGTATCTTTTTATTTGATGTTTTTAATTAGAGAGCTGGGGTGGAGGGGAAGGGGGGAGACAAAACTCTGTCACTGAAAACGCCAGAGCTTACTGAACCCAAAGGGATTTCAACAGCCAAACTTGGCCAAGCCACTGCCACTCTTGGGGGCTCTGTTTCCCCTCCCACCCTTCGCCTGTCTTGCCTCTGTAGGCTCTAAGCTCATTGGGACAAGGACGTCCTCTCCCGGTGTGTGCACGTACAGTGCCTAGCACAATGAGGCTGTGATCTCACCGGGGGCCCAAGAGTAAACAGACTTCTCCCTCTGGATGTTGTTAGTGTCTTTTTCAGCATTTAGCTTAGTCTGAGCAATGAAACTAGCCTGGTTGGCTTTGCTCGCTGTGGTGAGTCAATTTCACGGTCGGGTTTTCCCAGCGCTGAGGACATTCCACGTCCAAGCCATAGATCTCCAAGTGCTTTGCCGGGGCCGGGGGGCGATCACTATCCCCCTGCCACAGGTGCGGGAATGGAATGTGAAATCACTTGCCCAGGGTCAGAGCAAGGCAATGCAGGGTGAGGATGGCGCCCAGGTACCACAAGGCTGTTCCCAGTGCTGTAGGGAGCCATGTTTCCATTAACTGCCCCCCTTCGTTCTTTGCAGTACCTGGGAGCTTCCAACTCCCTTTATACCCTTTTAATTCATTCCCACCCCTGAGGCATGAGCCCAGCATCTGTCTAAAGCCCCTTCGGCCTGGCTCCACCCAGGGCTGCTGGGGCTCTCTGCCTCCTCCCTCACTGTTCTCCCCTCTTCATCTTACCCAGGCAACTTGGAGCAGGACCCGCACACAGACACTGTGCTGAGCACCAGCCGCCTCCAGATGGACCGCCTGTGGCTGCGGCTGGCCAGGCCCGGACCCCTGGAGAGGAAACTGAGCCATCTGCAGTGGGAGGCGGAGCAGCAGCGGCAGAAGATCCAGGCATTCGAGAGCGACCTTCAGGAGATCAGAGCCGACAAGCAGAACCTGGAGGAGGTTCTACGGAGCCTGCCGGAGGGCTGCTCCAGCTGGCAGTGAGCGGGCCCCATGGACAACCCTCATCTCCACAATGAACTGCAGAGCAATGCACATCCCCCGGCTCACTGACGAGCACCTCAAACCTGCCCTCCGCTCTTACGCTGCCTTCCCACAGAACAGCGGGGCAAGGTCTCTGTCTAAAGTTCTAGGACAAGGACCGCAGTCCCCAGCTCCGCGCCGCAGGCCCAGCGGAACTGCCAGTCCAAAGGGTAAAGCTTTTCCATGCGGGAGCCAGAGCCGTCTTGGGAGCCAACCCCAGACTGTGGAACAAACTCCCGCAGGAACTTAGGACCATCCCCAGGCCAACCCACCTTCCGCTTCTTCCACTGGCCTTCGAAACATATACACCTGTGCCGGATGCTAGTCACGTCACGCCATGCTCTGCTGGGAGGTGCTCACGCACTATGGGCTGGTGGACCACAACGCCACCTGAATAGAATGGGGGAGCATCGAAGAAAGAGCTCGCCGTGCAGGGGTGGGACTGAGAGAGGGCTCAGTGCTGCCCCCTATGGGGGACGCACACAACTGCCTGCTCCAAGGATCCTGCCGTCACAACAGCGTTGGTCGTAATGGGCATCTTTGCAAGCGCAGCAGGAGCCTTAACCTGGTTGAGGTGTGAGGGATGGGCCATGCTCTGCCTCTTGTGCTTTCACAGCTCTGCCAAGGTGGTCCGTAGCAGCTGTGCTATTGGCATCCCCTGGAGCACAGCGTATCTCAGTGCACTCGGGGTGTGAATGGCCCAATGCCATGGTCTCTGTGTAGATGGCACCATCCCACTCAATATGTCGGCGGGGGGCGTGTCACTAGCCACGGCCTATGTTTGCTCTTGCGGCTGCATTCCCGTCACTCCTGCTCTCAAGCTCAGCTTGGCTGCAGCTCGTAATTCCCAGCAGCTCGTTGGCATCCGCTTGCCCTCCCTACCGGGAAAGGCGAAGCGATGAAGAGCTGGGCAGTTGCCTCAGGATTTGCAGCTGTGGTAGATGGATCTCGCAAGTCCAGTGGCTCCTGGCTAAAGCTTGACTGTAATTCCCAATAGCTGGGATCACTTGCAGGGCACGGCTACAGATAGAATGCTGTTCACCGTTTTCCCCTTCCTCTAATGGGTTGGTCCAGCTTGGAGCCAAGCAGTACATTAGATAAGAGAGATCTAACCCCTTCTGCTCTCGTTCACACTGGTTTTGCAGTAGCATAACTCCAGGGGCATGACTCCTGATTTTCCACTGGTGTAAGTAAGATCATGCTAGAGCCTAGGGACCTGCTTCTGGTTTGCTTTTTAACCTGATTCTAATGTGCTTTGGTGCCATTCACACTATTAGAAACTGGGCTAGCTAGAGTATCAGAGGGGTAGCCGTGTTAGTGTGGATCTGTAAAAAGCAACAGAGAGTCCTGTGGCACCTTTGACTAACTGATAGTCAGATAGCTAGAGCCACCTGTCAACCCTTTTTGCAAGGCTGCTGGAGCGGATTGTGGATCTCCCCTCGCCCCAATGGCCCAGCTCTCTGGAAGTGCCGCAGGGCCTGTTCCTTTCCCAGAAGACGCCAGCTCGTTCTCGCCTCAGCACAAAAGCTGGCACTGGAGAAGAAAGGCCCAGCTGGGTGTTGTCAGATGCTCCCCCTCTCCCTGCCCAAGGACAGCTCTGTGAAAGCACAACAGTTGTTGCAAAGCGAGCACAGCACGATTCCAGCTTGGCAGGGAGGCCTGGACAAATAGCCACATATTTGCCTCCCTAGCAAAACAACTGGGCATCTTCAATCCGCACACACACACACGCTGCTGTTAGAGAAATGTCAAGCCGTTGCCACCTGCCCAGTGCTGAAGAAGACGTGATTCACCTGCCTTCCCGGCCTCTCCAGAGACCTGTTTTCTTAGTTGATGCTAAGTGCTTGTAGCTGTATCCATTAAAAAAAAATCTTAATATAATACATATGTTACATTCTGCGTGTACTGCAGTTCATGGGCTATAAAACAGCTGGTAGTTGTGTGTGTGTGTGGGGGGGGGAAATACATGACATAGCTCTAGCATTTGTGCTCCAGCAGGCTCTCAGGGTTCTGTAAAGGAAAACCTTACAAGAATGACCTAACCTAACAGTGAAGTGCAGCTGCTTCTGGGGTGGAGAGTGGCAGCTGTTTAACAGCTCACAGTAAAATGGCACAACAGTTTATGAGAGGAAGTAAAAACCCCAGTATCCAATTGCAACCGCAGGGGGAATTTAGGGAGGCAGGATGTGACTGGAGATTCTGGCCAGGACACTAGGGTTAACACATCCTGTTCTTGAAAAAAGTGTCCTGGGATCTTTAATGACCATAAGGGTTTGGGAGCTCAGTTTCACGGCATCTCTGAAAGACAGCACTTCTGCAGCACAGCACCACGGGGGGGGGCTGGCTAATTACTGACTCAGACAATGCTACTGTTTGCACCATCTGGGTTCTTGTAGTTTCCCATTGATACACTAGACATCCTTGTGTTACTTTGCACCCTTCCTGGTTCCATGTGCCGTGTAGTGCACTAACCAGGCTAGGGCTGTATAGTCAGTCCCCAGTGGAGGCGTGGAAAGGAACATACCCTCCTGGGTTCATAAAGACACTGCTATCAGCTGCAGAGCACCCCAGCATCTCTCCCATTTGCTTTAGAAAAAGGAGTCCTGCAAATCCCAGTTCTTCCTGCAGATACTTCCTAGGAATGGAGCAAATGCAACCTGCACAAGGCTGGTGCGGGTTGCAGGAAGTGATAACACACGTGTGGTCTGGACACATACCCGAGTCTATTGTGAGAACAGAAGGCCCATACTGTTAGTGTGCAGGGTAGGGTGGGCAAGGGACAGGGAGGAGGGTGATGTGTTGAGTGACAGAGATGGGCAGGGGGCGGGATGTTTGAAGGGAACACAGCACCAATTGATGACAAGTCCATCCATAAGACGATATCCAAAAGAGGCCCACTGGCCAAGATGTGGGGTTAGGGGGAGCAGGAGGTTGGCAGGTCGGGGAGGGAGTTGGATCTGTGAGTTAAAGACGGGAGCTGAAGCTGTGTGAGTGGAGATTGTTCATAAAAAAGCCATCGCATGAGCAAAGGAGAGGGCCAAGGCCGGAGCCTTGTGGGGACGCTCCCTGAAGAGGGGAGGAGGGGGACACACGGGTGAGATGCCAAAGGAATTAGCAGGAGAGGATGGAGCCATGAAAGTCAAGGGAGGGGCACATTTTCAGCAGGGAGGGTCTGAACAGCAGAGGTCAGTGAGGAGGAGGATGGAACAGGGCCAGGAGGGAGGTTTAGTGACCTAGCTGAGAGCAGCAGGAGCGGAGCGGAGCAGGAGGAAGCCAGAGTGGAGAGAGTCAAGGTTGGAGGGATGCAGACTAGCAGCTCTGGGGGTAGCTGTCCAACGTTCCAAGACCCAAACGCTCACTCCCACAAAGGGGATGGGTCCCTGCGTCTCTCCTGGGCAGGTACCAGGAACACTGTTTGCTTGTGCGCCTCTCCTAGCAGCCCTGAACACTCCACACACACCCCAGGGACCCACGACACACTGCAGGGTGCAACAGGGCATATTAAGGCTCTGCTGGGACCGTTCGACCCCAGTCCCTGAAGCTCCCCATGCTGCTGTCCAGACTTGGCCCAGGATTCCCTGCAATCCCGAGGCGCCTGGCTCCCCCCTCCCCCCCGACAAACCCCTCTCTCTGGCCTGCATTGGCTGGATGCAGCATCACTCCCACACTGCGGACACTAGAGGGGAGGCTTTTCCCTTCCCAACGCTTTCAGCCTGCTGTCAAAATCTAGTCGGTTCCTGTCAGTTTGATCCATATGTGGGGCACAGCTCTGTTCGTGGGCAAAGACAGCGTTAGCTAATCCTGAGCACCGTGTAATAATGGAATAGGAGGGAATGGGGTTAGAGCCCTAGTCTCGGACTTGGGAGGCCTAAGTTCAACTCCCTGCGCTGGCACAGATTTCTGGTGGGGGTCTTAGGAAAGTCACTGAGGCCCAGATCTTCAAAGGTATTTAGACTCTTGACTTCCACTGAAATCAGGAGCTGGCTTTAATCTTTCTGCCTCAGTTCTGCATCTCTAAATGGGGATGTCCTACATCACGGGGTGTTGGGAGGTGCTCGGATACTACAGTGAGCGAGGGTCACATAACTACCTTAGATAGATAAAATCTACTTACCAATTCTCATAAGATGCAAGGCAGGGAGAATCAGGTCCTTGGTGTATAGGGCCTTTAATTCCTGGTGTGCTGGAATGAACAGGTGCCAGTATCTTGCAGAGGTCAGTTCTGAAAGGCTTGCTGGAAGCTGGGTGTTTCAAGGAGCCATCTGAGGGGGGTGAGTTGGATGCCGACATCAAGGGGGCAGACCAGGAGAGGGAGCAAATGCTAGAATAATTGAAAGTCCGTGCAGGGTGGAGGTGCGGCCCTCAGCCCCCCGTCCCTCGACTTTCAATCCAAAAACAGGACACCTCTCCTAAGAGATGGTTTTTGGCTTCCAGCTGGTGACTCAGACTTGGCTTCTCCAGGCAGCAGCCATTCCAAGGGACTCGCCCAAACTCTTATTGTTTCGTTTATTTTCTTTAATTAAAATAAACAGTATTGTTATTAGTGGGGATCTGAGTGGTTATGAAAACGGGAGAGTGAGATGGGCTGGAATCCAGCCTGGGGACTAACCTGCAGGTGGGTGCTGGGCAAGACCCTCCCCACCCCACTGTGTTTCCCCAGCTTTGCTGATGCACCTCAATCCTTACCACTGCATCCCCTGCGACATATCCCAGTCCTGCCCCCCTCTCCTAGCTGTACTGATGGCCATCAATTCTAATCTGCAGCAGTTCCTGATATCCCACTCCTGGCCTTTTGTTTCAGCTCTGGGCGAGGAAGCATCTTGCAATTGTGCCAAACAGTTTGTTGGGTTGTTTTTTTGTTTTTTTTTTTATATGGACAAAGGACTACAAGGGAGCAGGCTGAGCTCCCCAAACTCATCTCACTAGTGACCAATCTGCTCTGGATTCCAGCACTCTGGGCCACCAGCCCCTTGTCCTCATGAGAATAATTTGTTTTCACGGGATGAAAATAAATCCGGATGAGAAGTCCCTGCATTCGGCGCTCAGGGGTTGAATCCTCTCGGGCTCAGACCCTACTACTCTGTCTGTTCTTTGGGGGCACATGTGCTGGCCAAGCTATTGGTGCTCCTGTGTAGTGCAGCTCTGAGCGGAGCACATGTACCAGGGGCTTGCCGAACTGCCATGAGGAAAGTGGCTGTGTGAGCCCAGGGGCTGATGGGGAAAGAGCTGAGGGACAGGAGGCATGGCCTGGTGCTCCGGAAGCAGCATGATGCTTGTCACCTCAACTTCTAGGCCAACGCAGACAGTCATATTTCATACCAGTGGGTCTTTGCGTGACTCTGGAGCCCGATTTGGGAAGAATAACATTCCGCACACTATGTCAAGTATCAGGGGGTAGCCGTGTTAGTCTGTATCTACCAAAATAACAAGGAGTCTGGGGGCACCTTAAAGACTAACACTAAAGTTCCGCACACTGGCCATGATGGAGCCATTTGCCTAGCTGTGATGCTTGAATTGCACCTTGTTGCCATGCCTGGCGCTATGCTTCCAGCTGTTTGTTCCGATTCGTCTCCAAGTTGTGGGCCCTCACCCTTAGGGAACACCACCAACCATCACAGGGGTTGCAAACGGAAACGGTCACACTTTCTAATGTGCCATTGATAACAGGGGGGAGGGATAGCTCAGTGGTTTGAGCATTGGCCTGCTAAACCCAGAGTTGTGAGGTCAATCCTTGAGGGGGCCATTTAGGGATCTGGGGCAAAAATCTGCCTGGGGATTGGTCCTGCTTTGAGCAGGGGGTTGGACTAGATGACCTCCTGAGGACCCTTCCAACCCTGATATTCTATGATCAGAGGCTCATGGTTTGTACCTGCAGGACCACTGCATTATAGATGGTGATTTTTGGCTATAGACAGAGTCCATGTTCCTTCCAGATCCAGTGATGGAGGCCGTATCTGGGGCTGGCTTTCTTCATTCATACATACATCCCTTTCCTGGTCAACTGTTGCTTCCTTAGTCAACATGCAGCCAGCACAGGTCAAGGTGTGGCTTGGAGCCTGGTGTCTTCCAAAGCTTGTGGACCGGTCTGGGTGAGGTGGTTGGGGCGCTGGCTGGTACCTAACCTCCGTTTTCATTGGGCTGATGGGGAGGCCGACGTTATGAGCCCCTGCAGCCGAGGCAGCTCCTGACAAGCAGGCGGCTGGCAGGGCCTGAGCCTCGGGCTGGCTGTAGCCCTGTCCCCTTCCCAGTGCTCGGCGCGGGCGCTCTGCAGAACCGAGTCCAGGGAGAGGGGCGGGGGAGAGAGGCAAGGGAAGGGTTAACCCCTGCCGGGCTGAGGCGGGCAGTGCCTGGCCGGTGCATGCTTTTGCCTCTTCCAGCAGAGGGGCCGCTGAGTCACCGGGGCCCCGCTTGGTGAATGGCTGCGCTCAAGAGGGGCTGGGCGGCCCTTCCGCTCCGGGCTCCGCCAGCGGCTCGCAGCCCGTCCCGCTCCGCAGTGCAGCCCGGCCGGCCGGCGGGAGGGCTCGGGGGCAGCTCAGCATGGCCGTGACCCTCAACAGCCGCTTCCAAGGTAAGCGCGCCCCGAGCCCGGCACCTGCTGCGCCTCCGGGCCCCCCGCCCCACCCCGCTAATGCCCCTCTCTTCCCGGCGCAGGAGGCAAAGCCTACGGGCAGCGGAGAGCGCAGCAGGAGGGGCGGCTGGAGGAGATCAACAAGGTAGGGGGCGAGCCGGCGTGGGGCGGGGGCTGGAGAAGCGGCGTCTCCTCCCGGAGCTGGGTGCGCGGGGGGCTGGTCTATCGCCCCCCGGGCTGGGGAGCTGGCTTGCGAAGGGGCTGTGGGGGGAGCCTGGGGCGGCGGGGGAAGCGCTCTCCCCTCTCTGTGCGGGTTTGCCAGGGAAGGGGGCTGGGGGAGTGTGGTCCCGGCCGCCTCTGCTCCGCTCCTCTCCCCCCGGCTGTGGCCGGGGCAGGCGGCCCCGCAGCTCCACGTGGCTGACGGGAGCCAGAAGTTTCTGCTCTTCGATTTCTGACCGACTTCGGCGGCGCCCGCGGCTGAACCTGCTTCCAGCCCAGGTCTCCCACGTGCGAGCTGGAGAAAGGGGCCACATCTTGGCTTGTGTGTGTGTTTCGGGGGCATAGGTGTGTCTAGGTGTTTGCACCACCCCTATCACACTCCCTGCCAGGCAGGGCCCAGCTCGCCGCAGCTGACCTCTGGGGAAACTGAGGCACGGACTTGCCAAAGTTGGGGTGGAAAAGCCTGAACTCCAGTTCAGGGCTCTACCCACTGGGACATTCTCCCCCACCTCAGTTACTCCTCTCGCTAGTAAAATCTGCTGAAGAGCCTCCTTCTAAAGCAATTCTAATGTGCCTCTCTCCAGCCCTGAGCTCATCCAATGAGCCGTGCTAGGTGGGGGCCAGCGTGGTAGGGGTAAGGATGGATGCTTTTGTGTTTCTTTGCTGAAAAGTTTGAAATCCGCACAAGCCCCCTTTCTCCCTCCCCCATCAGACTCTCAGCTTGACGCAGCAATCAGACACGCACAGTCGGTTAAGGCGCCTTGTGCCAGCCAGGGTGACCACAGTTGATGGCGTTGCACCAGGCGTCGGGGAGTGAAGTTCCCAGATCTGTCTCAGTCCTGCTCTTCCCTCTCACCCTCCCACTCCAACCTTTCCAAGGGTGTCACTAAAGCCCTCCAGCTCCTAAACTGGGCTGCAAGCAAGACCCCTCCCTGCCTGTGCCCAGTGGAGAGAGCTGTCTGCAGCCCCAGCCTGGGTGTCTCCCAGTGTACATGGCTTGGCTTGTGCCCTGTTTTGTCTCACTTGTGGAGCAGATTGAAATGGTTAGGAGCTGGTTAAAGCTGAATCCTTGAGCTCAAAGCCCAAAAGCAGCGAGAAGTCGGTGTGAACTAAGGGTCTGTCTAAAGAGCTGGGAGGGGAAGATGAAGGCGTTTGCAGGGAAAGGAGGCGGGGGGGGGAGAATCCATGTGCGGGGGGGCTGGATGGAGATCAGAGTTGGAGTGTTGGCTGCCAGGAGGGGTCTATGAAGGGGCAGTGTTTGAGGTGGGGTGTGTGGAAAGACTGGAGTCTCTGTGGGGCCAGGCCCTAGTTAATCTTAATTCCAACTGGGTTCTTCATGTAACTGTCTCCTGTCTGGTGTCTGGCTTGCTTCCCCCAGCCCCAAATGGGAATAGACCTGCTGACCTACTGTCATGGCTCTAGGGACCCAGTCCTGCCCCAGCAAGTAGAGCCCCAATCCCCACGCCCGAGCTTGCTCTGGGACCCTGGTATTAGAGGGCCATGGTAGTGAGTGAGCTGCCTAGCTGCCCTTCAGAGTGCTTCCGTTCCATTTCCCAGCTCACGTAGGGGATCTTCAGAGACCACGGAAACTCCCAGACTGGTGAAGGAGGGTGTCTCCCAAGCCTGCCATAGAGCAGGATGGGGAAGTGTCCATCCGAAGTGCAGAGGGCCCCACAAAACAGAGCTGCCCCTTTGAGCCTCTCAGAGCCCTGGGGTGTGTTCTGCAGGCTGGCCAAGGTTCATGCATCATGGGACCAACTGGCAGGATGGTGGGGAATGCGCGGCCAGGCCTGTCCTTACTCTTGGCTTGGTGGATTAAATCCTGGTCCCTTCCCAGCAGCTCCCCACTCCTGTCCTAGTTGCATAGCTCAGGTCTGAGGTTATGTTTGAATAATCCAACCAGACTGAACAGGACCCTAGCAGAGGGGCCCCTGCAGGCAAAGCAAGTGTAAACACCCCTCTTCCTCACAGACCTCAGTGCCGCTGTGACTTCAACAGGGGCTGCAGCAAACCCTGAGGTATGTAGTAATGCTTCCCCGGCAGGTCACACCCATAAACAACAGCGGTGCTGGCCCTGGGCAGGGAGTGTGGCTGGCCTGAGAAGAGGGCGGGGGTGTGGCGGCAAGGAAGGAATGGAGCTGGCTTGAACCTGGGGTGGAGGTTGGTCTGGTGTGGGGCGGGAATGGGTGGCTGGGGCAGGACAGCCACTAGCCGTGAGTCTAGCGTTGTGCCCTGTGGTCCCTGAGCAGGGGGTGCTGAGGCAGAGGAATGCCTTCAGGAGGCTGATCTCAGAGAGCTGAGAGATCAGACGCGTCTTGCAGAGATGCATTCAGTGGGAGGGATGGGGTGGAGGTGCCTTTTTCTCTCCTTCAATGGGTTCCCTGCACCCTCATCTGGCCTGATCTCACCTGTGCTGGGCACATGGCTGGTGCCAGGTAGGCATGTGGCTGGTGCCAAGCAGGCACTTTATGAGTTAGGCCCCATTGTGCTCTGCCCTGGAACTTAGGCCCGTTACCTCTGCAGTGCCCCTGGATTCTACCAGCTCCAGAGAGCGGCACGCCCCCAGCCCAGGGGTCACGTGCTGCTCACCACTGCCCGGGGGAGGCAGCCAGAATGAAGGGGCTGAGATGAATGAAGCTACCTGGGGCTGAGATCTTATTGCATCTTTGCAAGTTGAACCCCTACGAAGCTGGCTGGCGTTTGGCTGGGAGCCCGAGGAGGGAGCAGAGTTCTAGTGGGCCGTGGGGTGACTGAAACTATTCCTTCCGTGGCACTGGGCATCCCAGCGTGGCACTAGGAAACGCAGGTCCCACCAGCCGGAGCAGGCAGCGTTAATGGCCCTGGGGTCCTGCTTACACCCGCACAGCCAATGGCCCTTGGAGGAGCGCTTCTGCTGCAGCAGAGCCGGTGGGGGTTAGGGCAGGAGATTGCAGCGCAGCAAAACTGGATCTACACAGGGGCTGTCTCCCGACAGCAACCCCCTAGCTAGGGGGCTCTTCCCCTTCCTCACCGCAGCGTGAGGATTGGAATCGTGTGTGTGTGGGGGGTAAGGGCTGGGCTTGTGCCAAGGACCGTTGTGTGCCAGTGGATGCTTTGTGGCCAGCTGCCATAACGGTCCCTGCAGGAGCGCGCCCTGGGAAGAATAGGAGCTATTGTTCTCGGGAAGGGCTTTCAACTTTCACCCCAGCCTGTACCGAGCTGTTCCGATTTCCTCTCCCAGGCGTGCAGAGTTTCTGCCTCTTGTGAATGCTGACTTGGGTCTTTTCTCTGCTCTCTGTGTAGCCAGTGGGTGAGCTCGGTGCTGGAGCCGCTGGACGTCCTGCAGACCTTGGCAGGGGGCTGGAGGGAGGAACAGCAAATCAAGGATTAGAGGGTGCACAGGACCGTTAGGGTAAATGCCCTGGGTACGAGGGCTGGATGAGGTCCCTTTCCCTGGTGCAGTACAGAGGAGGCCCCTGGGCTGGAGCGGGAAACCTTCTTCTGTCCCAGAGAGTAGGTTACAAGATGGGTCCATCTTCTGCCTCCCTCCCCCCCACCTCTCTCCTGTCCTCCCTGCCTGTGCCATGAACAGTAAGTGCCTTACTCTCTCAGGGGAGGTGTTTCATGGAGGAAGAGGAGTTGGGATGGTAAGTGCTGGCGATAGGAGGCTGGCCGGGTTAATTCCAGGTGGCTTTGGCACTTTACCAGACTTCCTGCTGCTCCACCTGTCAGGAGGCCCATAAGGAGTGGGCTGAAGGCTAGGAAGAGAAGATGGTGTGGGGTGAAGGTGCATGTCCATGAAGTTCTCAAAGGCTGTGGGGGCGTGTAATGGATTCTGAGAACGACAAAAACCAGTGAAACTTCAGGGAGGAGGGTGACATCTGGAGCTCATCCAAGCCAGCACCTTCAATCTGAGCATCTCAAAGCACTTGAAAAGGCTGATGAACCTTCCCAACCCCCATGGGGATGGGGCAGCGTCAGTTCCATGTTACAGGTGGAGAAACTGAGACGCAGAGGGGAAGTGACTTGCCCAAGGTCACAGCAAGCCAGTGGCATAACCTGGAATAGAACTGAGGTGCCCCAATCCCAATCTCTTGCTCTCACCATGTGCCAACGTATTGCACTTGGTGGGTTTCTCGTCTGGATATGGATGAGAGTCGCCAGGATCTCTTGGGCTGACTGAGCCGTGTCGAGTTGGGACTTACGGAGGCGGGAATTGGAGAGGACTTGAACAAGTGAGAGGCCTGAATAAGAAAGCACCTGGCAGAGGAGAGGTGGAGACAGTGTCTGATGGGGGTGATTTAGGAGTGACATACCAGGACAGCTTACACCACTGGGAGATGTGGAGACTAGAGAGTTTGGGGTCAGTTCTAGCACTGCCTGATATCCAAGGGCAACTGTGAGATTTGGGGCTAAGAAGGCTGAGGAAAGAGCTACATTCTGCTCTCTACCTGTCACAGCTGGAAGTGCAAAGGACCAGGAGACTGACACTGTTCCTATACCAACACTGTCCTTTCAAGGGAAGGGGCCCTGAATTCACTGACCGCGGGGGGAGGGATTACAACAGGCTCAATAGTCCCACTTGCATCTTGGGGCAGGAGCAAAACTGTCCATATTTTTACCGCATAGGGGCATGGTCCAAGCCTAGGCCCTGTGCAGGGGATGTGGTCTTGTCCTTTGAGCTGTGGCAGTTTCGGCCCATTGCACTGAGTGGGAACGTTCTTATGACTTGTGCCACCCTCATTCTGCGGCAGGAGTCTCCTTGTAGGGAGCTCTGGGTGTCAGAAATGCAACAAGCTTTGATTTCCCTAGGATTTCCTTGGAGAGCTACTTGTTAATGCCCTTGCTGGCTTCTCCCTCCCAACTGTAACACCTTTCTTGGGCCTGAGTGGTAGGGTGTGCTGACCTGAATGTTAGGGATGCATGTTCTGTGCACACAACTGCTGCATGAAACAGCCTGCAAATACTGAGGGATTAATGGGCTGGGACAGCTGTGGGCAGTAAACTGCTCTTCTTGACCAGCCTCTGTACTTCCTCTCTTCACTGAGAGTGAGGTGGGGGGAGTTGTGTTTTGCTTTTTTAAAAATCTGATTAGCTGTGCAACTGCAGAAATTCGAACCTCTCCAGAACCTCCCAACTGTAACATAGCTGGCATACCAGGCTGTGCGGATGGCATGGCGGGGTCACCCTCGAGCCAGCTGGGACCGTATATGGAAAAGGAGAAACTTTCTCAGACTTTCTGAAGGGACTTTCCAGCCTTCAAAATCCCCAGGGCTGCAAACAAGCTCATTTAAGCAGGATAGAGATCTGTTAGGAGCATGTATCCTGACTCCCTGGTAGGCTTGGGAAGAACAGTCAGGGATACCACCTGGGAAGCTAACAGCTGGTCCCCTCTGGACTCAGCTCGCCCTGGCTGTCAGAAGCTGAAATGCTGCTCTTAGCACTCTCCCGACTCCTGTGTGGATAAGGATCTCTGGCAGGAAGCCACTCCCCACTGCTGCCTCCTGACTGCCAAAGGGCATTGAAGACACTCCTTTCCAACGCGTTTCTCTCTGTCTTAAGGGACTGGTTTGGGGACTTTGATCTGCAGGTGCCTGGTCTAATCAGTACAGATCAGCAGCAACGCAAACTTTACCCTTATCCAATAGCTTTGGCCAGTGGGAAAGGAATGGTCTCTATCAGTTTTCCAGGAACAAGGTGCTCGCATCACAAAAATGCCCCAGTTGAGGTCCCCGCTTCAAGGGGCAGTCTCAGCAGAGCCTAAGAATTCAATGGCCTCCTTGGAGACAGGCCCGATGATGGGCGCTCTACAAACGCTGTAGGTAGATTGGCCTGTCCCTCATGAGGGGTATGTCTTCACTGCAGTTGGAGGTGTGATTGCAGCATGCGTAGGTTTGATTTCACTTAGGTACCAATAGTGGTGAAGCCACGGCAGCATGGACTTCCGCAAGAGCTAGCCACCCAAGTACGCACCCAGGGTCCTGGGCAGGCTTGTGCAGTGCATGCTGCGGTGGCTTTACTGCTCTTGGTTCCTGAACTAGCTAGCTCAGGTACCTCTCCATGTGCTGCAATCATACCTCCATACCCTGAAAGGTCCAGGTGTGTTAGCGGGGCGGGGCTGAGGAGGTCTGTGCTCTTGCTACCCCAGTTGTATAGCAGATAGAGAGGGCTTGTGCATCCGAGTCCATAGGCCTAAAGAAGATGACCTCTAGCCAAGAGTAACTCCATCTAATCTGTGCACTCATGTGTCTCATTTGTGCAGTTCTGCTTAATAATAAGGATGCTAGATAGACAACTATGCCCCTAAAAGCTGTAGCCCCGGCAGAGGGATCTGGGAGCAATCTTAACTGCTAGAGCAGAGCCCGAGTCGCCAGCCCCTGGGGGTGGAATTCCTCTGTGATATTGTTAATGCCTGTTGTTCTTATCGCAGTGGCAACAAACAGGAATTGTATACAGTGAGGGTGGAATGTTTCCATTTGAAATGTCTTCCTTGTTGCTTTGCACATTCCAGACCAGGCCCCGTGAGGGTTGCTGGGCTGTGACTCTCGTCCCCGGCCGATGGATGAAATGCATTCTGCCCCCCACCCCCCAAGTGACTTCTTGTACCAAGAGAACTGGCTGTTGACATCAAGATAGCTGAATACCTGCTGGGTCAGTGCCACCTGCTCTTGTATGTCACGTGACTGGAGCATCTGGGCACCTGCCCTGGCAAATTGTAGCTGGCCTAGGGCAGCAGGAGTTGGTGTCCTCCCATCCTAAATGCCTCTTCTTTCTCACCACCCCTCCATTCTGGGAGAAAAGTATACCCACTGCTCTGCTCAGCATGGTCCAGCAGGTAAGTCGTGGGACTGGGAGTCAGGCCCTGGTTCTGTACTGGCTTTTCCACTCCCTCCTCTTGTGATGTTAGACGGGTCACTTCTACAGAGATTGTTTATACCCATAATAACCCTCCCTCCTTCCCAACACAGGTTCACTCTGCAGCCTGTGAGTCTGCCACCATGTCCCATGAGCTCTACGTAGGGTGGGCCAGATGGTGCATGCAGATAGTGTGCTGCTGGAGCTCTGAGATACGAACCCAAGGCCATGACCACCTGTGTCTATCACAGCTCCCCTGAGAGCTACCTATCTCTACGTAGAGAATGCTAATCCTGATGACCTGGCTGAATTCCACCTTGAGCAATGGCCTTCTGCCGCCCAAAACTCCCCTTGCGCTTTCAGCTGGGTTCCAGGGCTGAACATAGTGGTGAACTGGAGAGCGATAGTCTTAGCTGGATCGTTTTTTCTATTTAAGTATGGCTCAAAGGAAGCCAGACTGGCTTACGTGGGGGAGGGGAAGGATCTGGGTGCGTTGTTTAGACCAGCTGTTTAAATTCTCGAATTGCTGTGCTGTAGTGGTAACAGATGCTAATGCCACACTAGGTTGTATCGGGCAGTGTATGTTACACAAGCCTAAGGATTCTGTGCTGTTGCCACCTTTAGAGCAGTGTTCAGATCTGGTCACAGTAAAGAAAGGTCAGGTTCAGTTGCAGAGAGCACGGTTGGGAGCAGGGGTGGGGGTAAATGGAACAGGCATGAGGAGAACCTGATGAGAATGGGGCTAACTAGTGGTGAGAGAGTGAGCCAGCGGTAACATGACTGAACTATTTAGTGAGGGGCTTTTACAAAGCAGAGCTGTCTGAGGTTGCTTGAGAGACCAGAGCTAAGGGACGTCATTCTGTTCTGTGCTGGTTCTTACACTGTGCTCATCACCATACAATTTGAGCCCCTTCGAGAGGTATATTAAGCAATAGCTAATTAATTAGCAAGAGTTGAGAGGGGGACCCTATTAGAGATGGGGCTATTTAGCAGAATGCAGATTTGGGTCCAGACTTCACCACTCTGTACCTCAGTTTTCCAGTCGTTGGGTGGGGATGACGATACTGACCTGCTTGGAGAGGCACTGATGAAAAGCGCTGTGTAAGAGCTAGTGTGCTGATCCAGGCCCATCTCTGTGCTATAAGTAAGAATGCCAGGAGGTGTTTGTACAGAGCGGGGATGGGATGGGCTCTGAGAGGGAGGAGGCCATTATGGTAGGATTTTTTTTTTTTTTTTTAAATGACTGCAATTGAATCATGTGGATGGGCTCTTGGTCGGTGTTGTGCTGGGGCGGAGCCAGCAGTATATTTGGGGGTTTCCCCAGTTTGATCCAGGGACCTCTTGGTGCCAATTGGCAGAGGGCACAGGAATGCATAGAGTTTTACAGGTCTCTGCTGGGTTGGATATGTGCATAATAATTCACTAAAGGGTGGCATGTGCAGTCTCTATTGAAAGCCAGCTGCCACCTGGTGACCTTAATCACAGTGAAAAGTGTGTACGGGTGATATTGAAGGAACTAGGTTTCTATGCTGAGAATTATGTCCTTAAGGCAGGTGACCAGGAGGGGACAAACTTCTAACATTCGTACGGCATGGGGGGTAACGTGTCCGGTCACCTGTGTGTTGTGTGTCTTATAATGGAGGCTGGTTTGCATCCTGAGCCAAATGCTAATCGAGACATTGCAGAAATCTTCGAGAGGGAATTTGCAGGAAGAAATAAACAGCAGGAGGGGACCCTGCTTACAAGTAAACCCAATGGGTTGTTGGGTTAAAATGGGCCACAGAGGTAGGTCGACCCTGGATCTTTCCTTGGGAGGGGTGCAAGCTGATAGCATGAGTTGTCTCACGAGTGGAAGATCACAGCCAAACCTGGCTGTAAAATGCGGAGAGGATTTGGGCTGAGATTTGCTCTAGAAGATGTGACAGTAACTAGTGCAGTAAATCTAGGTTGTCGAATGTATGTTCTGATTTTTGTTTTATATGTAACTTTCCACTTCCAGTATTTCTACTTGCTATCCCTTGAACCTTTATACTTTGTTAAATAGACTTTTACTGGATTTCACTATAAACCTAGCTAAGAGCTGTGTGTTAAGCAGAGCAATGATCAGAGGTGTAACAGGGAAGCTGGGGTGCACTGTTTCTTTGGAAGCAGTGAATCTATGAATACTGGGACTCAAATGTACTTAAAGCCCTAAAATCTCCAGACTAGAGATGGCTGAGTCAGCATCTGATGGTCCCAGAGCTGTAGACTGAGACTTTCTGAGCCACCTCGGGGGTCTGGGTGCCTGGTTCCTATTTTGTTAGCAATAAAGGATGTGTCAGGCAGGGTTGTAGGAGAGAACATGCAAGTTTCCATTCATGTTAGTGATGACTGGGCATCCCAATACCCTAAGGCCAGGGGCTGCTTCTGCCACACCCATTCATGGCTACGCAGTCTGTGTCTGCAACGCATGCATGGAGTGTGCAGCGGCCTCCGCCCACTGCCCCTCAATCCCTTGGAGGGTCCTTGCCCCATACAAGCAAAAAATAAACAGCAGCTGTGAATGATTGCTGCAGAGAAGAATGCTGAACACGGACCAAGTGACTACATTCCTGGACGTTGGGTGGACGTGGGAGCCTGGAAATGAAGAGGAAGACTATGCAGTTTGCAGCTGCAGGGAGTATATTGCCAGCAGAGGTTCGCTGGAGGGGCACAGTGGTGGGGCTTGCTGTCCAGATCCTGCTCTGTGCTGGAGCTCCAGGCTCTTCACCTTGCAGTGCTAAGGCACTTTAATAATAAAGCCGTGAGATGATGACAGTGGAGACTGGAGACATCTGCAAGTGGGTGAGCCACTTCTCCAGCACTCAGGGGAACCTGTTTCCTGCCTCAGTGCATCAGAGGCAGTAGCTGTGTCTCGCTTTGGATGTAAAAGGTCCTCTTAACTCAGTATCCAATGTGCACCACATCCTCTTCAGTGAATCCAGGAGCTTCAAAGCGCTGAGAGAACTGTGCCAGCTCTAAAGAACCAAAAGCCATTGGTGTGTATGCATAGACCTCAGGAGAGGGAGGTTAGGGGGTTGGAGTCTCTCATCTGCTACCCCAGACTCTATATGGCTATATCAGGAACGCTGTTAGTGTCCACCTATGGACAGAACTGAAGGGAATCCCCCGGTATTGCCACTAGAACAGCTCTGGAGTTGCTGGTGTAATGAAGGTGTTGTCATTAAGAAATCTCCAGGCACTGTGATTCCCTCTTGGTTCTCTAGGATCACCATCCAGCCCAACCCCTTCTCCTAGTTCAGTCCATATGGGGTGAGGGGAGGAATTGACCCATTTTAGATCTCTCCTGGCACTGATACTGCTCAGCTTTGTAAACAGCATCTGTTTTTTACTTTTGGCAGTTAATTCCCCTCTTGGGTGTATATATAGTCAAACACACACTCCATCTTAGACTTTCCTTGGGAGGTTTGAGGAGCTTTGTCTTGTGTTTTTAACCTTTGGTACTTTTTTGCCCCTATTAGGAATTTCTCTGTGACCCCAAGTTCAGCGATGAAGAAGATCTAGAGGAGAAGCTCGCGGTGTTCAAAGGTGAGACTCAGCTGCCGCTCTCTGTCCCCTTTCACTTTACTCTGTGTGCCAAGGGTAGCCTTTCCCAGGAGCTGGGACCAGCCAGACTGTAGAACTAGCTGCCAGAAGAGATAAGAGTGACTAAACTGAGATCAGTCTCCTCACGTTTCAGACTAAGCACTAACCTTCACTGTGACTTCGTTTTCCCACCATGAGTCTACACACACACACACCCCCTGTGGCAAAACAGTTACTCCTCTAAGGGCAGCTCTGCACTCAAACATGTGTTCCTGTTTTCCAGCAGCTGCCAGGTTAGCAATGGCTGTGGCATTGCTTGAAAAATAAGTACAGAATCTTCCAGGGCAGGCAAGGTCTTACTTTCTCCTTCCTTTCTCATCCTGTATTTCAATAGATCCTAGGTGGTACTGAGCTAATACAGTGACTGTAGCCACATAAGCACCTAGATTGATTAGACAAGTGAGTAGAAGCCTCTGCTACAAAGTTGGGCTCCAAACTTCCTCAAAATTGGGGGAGTCTTGGGATCCCTGTTTGGGCCACTTGTCCCTATGGTCTTTCCTAACACAATATAGATCGCCATCCAGCCCAACCCATTCTCTCCCAAACCCCTTCTCCTAGTCCAGTCCATATTGATGGAGTTCAGAGATGTGCCCCTATCTTCATTTTCCACCTAAAACTCTTGTGTTTCTAGATCTGGAATGTTGGCTGCTCTGGGGTTTTGGTTCAGGCCTAAAATGACGGGTTTTTCCCTTTGTTTTGTTTGTTTTTTTTAACGGGGAAGAGGGCAGCACAAAGCATGGCTCTGCATGTGGGGCTGTCTGGGTGCGGGGTTTGGGCCCATTATGGGTGGGGAAAGTTTCAAGCTGAGCTGTCTTGGCTGCCTGTGTTTCTCAACAGGCAGTTGGGGGATGTCTGTGTTGCAGCTGGGAGGGGGATTCCCAGTGTGGGTAGACAGACTCATTCTAGCTCCATTCGAGCTAGCACACCAAAAATAGCGGCATGTCTGGTGGCTCAGGCTAGCCACCAGGCTCCAAGACTGCCTGATTCCCTGGATCCGAGCTCCAGTGGCTAACCTGAGCCACAGCCCATGCCGAGCAGAGCTAGTCCAAGTCTGGCTCCCCGCACTGGGAATCGCACCTTCCAGCTGCAGTGTAGACAAACCCTTAAATACCCTGCCCCTCCTCCTGGGGAGCCCTGGGAAAACATGCCCTCTGTGTCATGCGCCCCTTGGTTGTCTGTCCTCTAGCAGGGCTCCTCAGCAAATAAGGGCCCATCAATAGGGGCCCCGGGGCAGCTGCCTAACCTGCTTCCATTCCAGGCATTGGCTGCTTTTGGCTTTGATGTCAGTCCTAGAGGGTGCTGGCTGGTGCCTTTCCCAGCAGAGAGTGAGGGAACTGAATGTCTCCTATTTCCCCATGTTCTCCCTCCCCACCACCTGCCTCTCCTCCCATTTTTGCTGAAACCCTGAATTATTTTCCCTCTGAATTGGGCTTTCTTCAAACATTGTGACTGTGGGTTGCAGCCGCAGAACTCCCTGTAACAGGAGCCCTCGGCATCTCCTCCCCCCGCCTCGTGCATTTGTCTCCATGGCCTGTTCTGTGGGAGTCCCGCTCCCTGCCGCCAACACCTCCTCCAGCTTCTCCCAACAATCGGCCCATTGTGCGTCCCCCCTCGCCCAGCTGAGCCAGAGAGTCTCAGGAGCCCCTGTGCAGAATCGGTGTTTGTGTGAATGCGCTGGGGTTAGCAGGGCAGGATTTCACCCCATTGAATCCCGGCAGCATGGGATGAAAGGGAAACCTGAACGTGTAGGCTCAGGCTTGGAGTGCCGTGGTATAAAGCCTCCTCTGTTCTCTGCGCTGCCTGTCAAACTTCCTCAGAGGAATAGAGAAAACAACACACACACTGCACACAGCAGACACGCAGTGGGGGACACGTTTCAGATTCATATGCTGGGATGACTGATCCCAGTGCTTGGGCCTGGCCACGTAACTCAGAGCCACAAAGGAGGGCGCTCTGAGTAGAGAATTAAACCTGCCTCTCATCCCAAGAGCTGCTGTCCTACTCCCTTGCTACTCTCTGTACCTCGGGCCCACATGCCAGTCACAAGCTATTCCCCCTACAAGCCCATTGGCTGCAGCCCAGGATGAAAGGTGGCTTGTTGATGAGGCATTTGTCAAGGTGGAAATTCTCTCCTGTAGTCGGTCCTCTGTTGCTGAGCCGGAGAGGCAGTTCTAGCATCATGCCCTGACCTAGATTTGGTTAGGCCTCTCTGCCCTGTGGCTCAGCTCAGGGTATGTAAACAGAGGCAGCTATTTACCTGTTGCTGGTAGAACAAGGACATGGCACCATGAGCAATTAAACTGCAATTTGCCTGTAGAACAGGGAAATACTGTGATTGAGCTGGGACTTCCCTGTGCTGCTATAAATGACCTTGCTTAATGTTACAAAAATAAGATGGAGAAGAGAGGGAATGTCTTAATATAGTGCCCACCACAATGTTATCAGGGTATTGCTTAGAGCGAAGGAGCAGAGGAATGTAGCTTTGTCATCTAGGAGCGTCGTACTGAGCCGGTTACTGTAAAGGACAAGAATACTCTGAAATAACGAGGAGTTCGGGTGGCACCTTAAAAACTAACAGATTTATTTGGGCATAAGCTTTCGTGGGTAAAAAACCCACTTCTTCAGATGCATGGAGTGAAAATTTCAGATGCAGGTATAAATATACTGACACATGAAGAGAAGGGAGTTACCTTACAAGTCTTTTGTGGATACAGACTAACACGGCTACCCCTCTAATACTCTGAAATGATGCTGATTAATAATGAGCAGTATCTAGCATCCGGCCAGGGGCTTTGCTGGCATGAGGACGCAATAACACAGCCTCTTCCCACCAGGAATAACGCACCGCGTAATGGGAACGCTCATGGAACTAACTACGTGGTAGCAACACAAATGGTATTGGACATAGGCTGTTTTTCATAATAGAAAGTTATTGTAACGAATCCGTAGCCCTCTTAGTCTTCAATTATTCCCATGCTGCACACTGTAGCAACTTGGAATTTCAAGTTGCCAGCAGCAACAGAACCTTCTGACCCAAAACAGACTCCTACCACTTGAGCTCAAGGAGAATCTCCTTTTAGAGGTTAGCAGTATAGGGCCATAGACGTACAGATGAGTTCTGATTCTAGCTGCTAGAGGACAATGGTGCATATACACAATAGCTAGCTCATTATAACAAGTGCCAAAAAGGCGTTTTCAGAAAAGTAAATACCCAGTTTTCTGTGCAGTAAGCCATCCCAAGTTGTACACTGTCTTGACTCTCTGGATGCTTTCGGTGTGTTAAAGGACACAATTTCTCCCCTCACTGGCTTTCCAACCATCCCTGCCTATTGTGCCTTCATGTTTAAATCCAGATTGAAGGCTGTCATTCAACCGTCCAGTGACTAATTGGCTGACAGCTTGGGGCTGAATCAAAGAATTTGTGGCCCAATATATCTACCCTGCACTGATCTTTCAGGAAACAGGATTATTTACCACATCAAACCAGTCATCCATCTATCCTAGAAACCAGATCAGCCAAGTAAAATACAGCAAGGCTGTCTGTCACATGAGGAGATACAGGCCTGCTGCACTACCCAGTGTGGAAAATACACAGTTCATCCTAGCATGCAATCACTAATGCGTGGTACGTGTTGCCCAGATGCATGGCATGCACGGAGCTCCAATTAGCATTAACGAGCACTATGCATTCACCCAAGGGTGACCCTGTCACAGTTCTGAATGGGGGGCTGTGGCACTAATTGGCACCTCTGAACTGGCGTTTGGCCTAATTGGTTCTTAGTCCATCAAAAAGGCTTTTGTATCTTCAAAGCCCCTTTATGTGACCTGAAGTTCAGGTTCAATTGCAAAACCCCTTGCTCAGTTCTCGCTCATGTCGTATATAATGTCTCACGTGGATCGGCAAATTCTGAAAGACGTGTCTCTGCTGGTAATAGATGTGATGCCTCAAAGTTTTTTTTAAAAAAATGTACTCTTTGAAAATCTATTCAGTCCACATTGTGTAATGGTTGCTAATGGCTGGTCTCTCTCTGGTGATGGTGCCGCCTCTAAGTGGTGGGGCTAAAAATTTCTTGAAGAGCATTATCCAGTAAGAGACACTGTGCCTAGAAGAGGTGATGAATTCATGACATGGGCAGGCCTGCCTGCCCCTCTCATCTCCCTCTGAATCCCATGGACAGGTTACCCCACCCAGTGGAGCAGTGCCCCTTCCAAGTTACCGTTCATCAAGAAATCAGACCTAAGCAATTGGGGAAAACCCATCCCTTTACCTGTGCAATGCTGTATTGATCTAAATCCCTCCTTCATACCACCATGTCCTCATCCGTATCTCGCTACCTTGATCTGCCACTGGCCACTGCTCTGTACCATGTCTCTTTCTTTGGCTTCCCTGTAGGAAAGGAACCGCAACTGGAGACGTTACTGAGCTTTAGAGCCCAGGCAGGGCACTAAAGCCAAGAGCTTGGGCATTTGTGTCCCTGTGTGACCACCCCATGGTGGTATTAGGCACATCACTCTTTGTATTCCAGTAGCACTTGGAGGCCCCCCAGCTGAGATCAAGGCCCCATTGTGCTAGGTGCTGTACATACACAGTCAGACACATTGCCTGACCTGAAGACTTTACTGTCTGACTAGACAGAGGGCTCTCAGGTGGGAGGGGAGACGCAGGGACAGAGAAAAATAACTTTCCTAAGGTCCCATAATAGATCATTGCAGAACCAGGACTAGAAGTCAGGTCTCCTGACTCCCAGCTCAGTGCTGTATCCACTAGGCCTCACCATCTTGCTTCCTTCCCTACTCACACGGAATAGTACAACTGTCGGGCATTTTGGGGTGTGGTGTTTTTTTTTTTTTTTGCCTTCCTCTGAAAGGCTTCGTTGTTGACAGCTTCTGAGGAGTCACATGGTGCCAGACTAGCTGGGCAAATGAGCCATTCCAGTATAACCACCCTGTGTGCTTCATTGCATCCTCTTGGTGATCTAGCCCCTGTGCCAGCCATGGAGCAGTGCCACTCAGTGCTGTCCTCTACCTCAGCTGGGATATGGAAGGAGCTGCCCTGGGATCCTGCTGAAGCTGCTCTGATTTGCTAACTCCCTTCTGTGTGTCTCTTTCAGAGAAATACATGGAGTTTGACCTGAATAACCAAGGCGAGATAGGTGAGTGACCCCTTGAGGAACACCTCTTGTTGCTGGGCCAGAAGGAGAGTGGTCTGTTGGGGCAGACACTGGGACTGCAAAGCATAAAACCAGGGCTGCTACTTCTCTCTCAAACTCTATTTCCAGGTGCTGATAAAGAGTCCAAGGGCTGCTCCCCCCCAGATTTCTAGCCTGGTCCTATGGAACCTTTACTCTGTCACTTGGCTTCTGAGAGACTGACGCTGTCCTCACATGTCCAGGTCTTTCTCTTTCTCTGGGTCTCTCCTTGCCTGCTTCAAGCATTAGACATCTCTCTGCTCTTAGTCCCAAGCTCCCCTCTTTCTCCTGGATCTCTGCTCAGCCCTCTTGCTTCTCTTTCCGTTCTGGACTCTTCTTTCCTCATGGTTCTCTCTCAGTAAGTATCAGGAAGCGCCATGGATTCCTAGACAGGGTTTTGTGCTTGGATGAGCCTGCAGCATCAGGGCTTTGCTTGGTTTGAGGTTGAAACCAGGCGCAGCCCCCAGGTTTCCACCCAAAACCAAAGCTCGCTTGTCCTTGCCCACCTCCAGACTTTCTTTAGTGGGAGAAGGGGCTGTCCCCCAGACTTCTGTAAAATGAGGTCTAGGCTTTGGAGGTGACCCAGTTTTCTGTTTGCATCTGCTGAGATCTCCCAGCTTAGGGTTTTTTAAGGAAGGCTTTTCTCACATCTGGTATTGGTGCTATCTTGCTCTTTCCCAAGGACAGGACCTGGCAGCTGAAAAGAGATGAGGCCAAGCCACAGTGTCCAGATCCAGACTTCTGCAATGTTCAGGATTTGGGTCCTGGGTTTTGCCTTGGGGCCCCTCCCTGCTTCTAACTTCCCCAAAGCACAGTGTATTCACTGTGTCTGTCTCGTGAGTTCCCTGCCAGCCACAGCTGATCCAGTGTCCCTGGTGGGCGGGGAGGGAGAAGGAGACCTGGCTCCTAATCCTGGTGCTGGTTAGGAGGAGGAAAGGAGCCTGCAGCTCATTGTTCAAGTGAGAACAATCTGAAGGAAATTGCCTCAGACTCTGCCTGAGGGTGGGGTTTTAGCACCACTTCCAAGGGGCCTGTTTGGGTCTGGCTTGGTTTCTTTAATATTGGTGCTTCTCTCTCTCTCCCTCCCCCTCTTCCCTCACCCCGGCTTTTCTCCTACACTTCAGGAGAATTGGAATCCAGAGACCCTCATCTCTACTCACAATAGGGTAGGGATGGGGAAACAGGCACAGGTGCCATGATTAGTTCGGATCACACACACAGTCAGTGGCAGGGTTAGGATTGGAAGTGAGGGGTTTGATCCCATGCTGTGCTTCAAAGGGCTGCACCTCAAAAGTCAAAACCCAGGGGGAGGGGCTGCAAAGGTGGCATTATACCACCTTAGCCCTGCGCTGCTCCAGGGCCACTGGCCCCGGCATAAGTCGGAGCAGCCCTTAGCTGTCTGTCTTGCAGCTTCCTCCCACCTTGGCACAACCTCTGTGCTCGGGTTTATGATGGGGGCCGGCTTATGTTTTACCTCAGGATAATCCCTAGCCAGTTATGGTCCCTGTACGCTTCCAGAGCAATGTTGTGGGGCCAGGGCAGAAGAGAGACAGAGAGAGAGAGAGAGTGGTAGATTCTAACAGGAGGCTGAATTCACTAGTATTTGAGGCACACAGGTATAATAGTATGGATGCCACCAATACTTGTTTGCTAACTAAATGAACTTAGACATCACCCAAAGGAAAAATATCTGTAATTCTTGGTTTCTATGGTACCTTTCTCCTGCTGATGGTCGGCCCTGACTTTTGCGAGAGCAGCATGGGGCTGCAAGGGATCTCTCCTGCATATTTTTTATTTTATACCTTGGAAACGTGAGGTAAAGTGGCCATGATCAGCTTAGGTTTTGCTGGAGGGCTTGTTTTGGAGCTCGAAGTTGTCCATTGAGCACGCTCAGCTTGTAATTGAACGGGTGAGGAGGACTGAGTCATTAATGTAAATGCCCTGTATCCCAAAGGCTTATTAGTCACGTTCAGTACTGCACTGTCTCCCGCTGCCACCATTCCTGGCATTGGCGCTCTGGCTCTTCCTCTTGCAGATCTGATGTCTGTCAAAAGGATGATGGAGAAACTGGGGGCTCCGAAGACGCACTTAGAGCTGAAGAAGATGATCTCTGAAGTGACTGGAGGGGTTAGCGAAACCATCTCTTACCAGGACTTCGTCAACGTGATGCTTGGCAAGCGCTCCGCCGTCCTTAAATTGTGAGTGTCGGAGGGGCCGGGGGGCAGACGAAGGATGTGATGCTGGGATCTGAGCTCCATGCTTTGGGGGTTCGGGGGCCAGGTGCAGCAGGAGGCAGGGGCTGTTCTGCATGCCCCCGAGGGGCAAAGATGGAGCAAGAACCCATGTGTCCTAGACAGGCTGGGAAGCCTGAATGGAGAAAGGATGAAGAACATCTCTGGAAGGCAATGAGCAGAGGGGCATCTCAAGGATGAAAGGAGCCGGGAGTCACTGGGGGGGAGTCGGAGTCCAGGCAGGGTGAGGGCTGAGCCTGAGGGGGGGATTATGTAGTGTGGGGAGGGGGCTGATGTTGTGGTGGCTCCAGGCCCTGTTTGCTTTCAATCTACCTTCCAAAGCTAGACAATGTGGCCAGGTCCTGGGGTAGGGCTGTCCTAGGTCTGTCACCACCTCATGCTGCCAGGAATGCACTACAGAGGTGCCTGGTGTGTCGGGAAGAGGCTCCCTCCTGCATTGACATGGCAGGGTTAAAGCAGCTCCCAAGCACACAGGGCGCAGTACTCTGGAGTACTCGGCCATTTGCATGGTTGAGCATGTGGCCCATCTCACAGCCCACCTAGGTGGTGCACCACACAGTCACAATACATCTGTCATGGGGTGTCACTGCAGCTCGAGTATACGTACGCCAGCTAGCTTGATCTAGCTAGCTCGGGTGCTGATAGAAACGAAGCCACGGCACCACGCGCCTCAGCACGGGTTGCCCAAGCCTGGCTGGAACCGTGGGTCATTACTCCCGGGGCTAGCCCTGTACTGTAGCCTGTGCTGCCATGATGCACTGCACCGGTAGCCAAGTTAGCTAGATTGCGTCGACGTGAGCTGCAGTCACACTCTGTGATTGCAGTATAGACATAGCCTCGTACCCAGACTGAGGGTGACTCACTTGGTGTGTGTCCACACAGGTGCTCCCCAGGTCCTTTCATGCTCATGCCCCAGTCCAGCTGTAACCCTAGACTGTGGTGGTGGGGAAAGGCTAGCGTAGCATTAGGTCCTCTCATCTCTCTCCCACCTGAGTTGGTCCGGGTTTGCAGGACAGTAGGTTCCCTCTTGCTTTCCTGTCTGAAAGGCATCCACACTGAACTGGGAATTCAGCGACAGTGCAGAGAAGCTGGGAGGCTCCTGTCACTTGCCTCTTTGTACAGAATCCCCCATCCCATCTCCTCACATCCATTCCAGAGTCACCCCTGCTGAGTGCCAAGGCTTTCCTTGTTCCCTTGGCATCGGAGTGGGTGGAGGAGGCACGTTTGAAGCAATGCATGCGGGGGAGGGGAGGTACTTCTACTGTGGTATGAGCCACTGATGTAAGCTTCTCACAGCCTTTTGTGCCCTCCTGACAAAGGTGGTGAAAGCGCTGCTGTTGTAACAAATGGCTTCTGGGCACCAGCTTGGCTGCTCCTTGCAATGGGGTGGAGTCTACGGGCTCCTTCCCCACCCTCCGAAAGCCTCTCTGCCTTTCTTGGCCACCAACCATGCTAGCACTGCTTTTATGCTTAACCAAGATGGATAGATGGGGTCCTCTGTGCCCCTCGTCCGTTTCTGAAGGATACCTCCAGTGCAACTGGCTCTCCAAAGTGGATGTTAAGGGAATCATTTTGTTCCCCACGCCAGCAGAACTATTGCCACTAATCTGCTGTGTATTTATGGTGGTGAAAATCTTTACCACCCCTCTCCCCTTGGTTAGCATGTTAGTGAAGGATATTTCTGGGGTTTTCTCTTCCAGCGATGGATTTGGTCATGATAGAATCACATAATGTCAGGGTTGGAAGGGACCTCAGGAGGTCATCTAGTCCAACCCCCTGCTCAAAGCAGGACCAATCCCCAGGCAGATTTTTGCCCCAAATCCCTAAATGGCCCCCTCAAGGATTGACCTCACAACCCTGGGTTTAGCAGGCCAATGCTCAAACCACTGAGCTATCCCTCCCCCCATGACTCCTACCACAAACGCTCATGGGTGTTCCCTTGGCAACCTTCTTCCCCTGCTGAAGCCTGTTTGACACTCTCCATCCTCTGCCCCAATATGACTAGTTTTAGATAGAGACCGGTCCCTTCTCAGCAGACACCCAAACAAGCATCCCATTGTCCTCAAGCCAGGGCTGAGTTTCTGCTCCAATTGTAAATGCAAAGTTCCAGTTCCAGCAAAAGCCACCGAACTGAGGTAGCAGCTGGCAGCAGCTAAGTGGCTACAGTACTTAGGGAGGAATAAAGCAGTGACAGTTAAAAAACATTCTGGATTCTCTTTTCAATTACTGCCCCACCCAATCGGCAGTCACTCCTCTTCCTTGTCCAGCACACAGTCGCTGTGGATTGCTTGTTGTTGCTTCTGAATGTGCATACAGTGTAGTTTCCAGGGGGTGGCTAGTTATGCTGTCAATGCACATGTCTGTAGGCATAGTGTATTAGAAGCAGTGGTCTGCCATGTGTTCTCAATCAACTTCAAGTGGCTGCCTAAAGTGAACACACAAATTCCTTGCACTCTCAGATGGGAACCAAATGGGCGACTTTGCAAGTGGCATTCAAGGCACAACTTTTATGGCAACTTCAAAAATGAGATATCTTGTATTGTGTTGGCAATTCTGCCCCCTACTGGCTACAGAGTAGTGGTGGCGATGGGGGAAATAGCACACCCATATTTTTTGCAGTTTAGCGTGGATCAATAAAAACATAAACAAGTTACTATTCTGCACATCTATAAGGCCTAACATCTGGGGATCTCTGAGCACTTTGCTGGCATGTATTGAGCCTCACAACACTCCCGTGCAATGCAGAACATCTCTGTTCCATAGGGAAATGGATACGTGGAAGGGTGAAGAGACTGCCCAAAGTATGTCGGGGCAGAGCTAGGAATAAAACCCAGGAATCCTGACAGCCAGTTTTGCAGTCCAACTACCAGACTTTCTAGCGTAGGAGCAAGACCTTGTTTTCCAGCAGATGTTGTTGATCCTGGTGATGGGTTAAACTTGCACCTGTTTTCTTAATTCGTGCTTCTGACTGTTTGTTTTTTCCAGAGTCATGCTGTTTGAAGGAAAAGCCAATGAAAACACCCCAAAGCCTTCTGGCCCGCCTCCAGAGAGAGATATTGCCAGTCTTCCCTGAAGGCAATAGTCTGAGAGCCAAATCTGTCAGCACTATGGTGGTCTGTAAGGAGGGTTACCTGTTTTGTTACTTTTACATTGGTCAGTCTTAGTAATAGAAGCTAATCTGCCTTAGAAGAGGAATGACAAGGGAAGCCCAGGGACCCCCCAGTCCACAGGTAGCTGTCTTTGCTGCATCTCCTAGCCAGTTTCATCTGTAGCAAAAGTGCAAACATGAAACCAAAAATGAGAAATTGCTGGTCGTTCTCTGTGGTCTCTAGCATAGATCTTTCTGCTAGAAAGGGCTGCCTCCTTCTGAACAGGTGGATCCTGAGCCACAATGAATCAAATACTGAATCTGCATTCGGCACAGAGCATCTTCCCGTCACTCCCATGGGAAATTGGTATGTTCTTAATATGGCCTTGCTGCCAGTCACCACTTACTATCTGCGTTCCCTGTGGCTGCTGTTGAGTACTGCCATGCCACAGATAGTAAAGTGCCTTCTCAGCTCTACCCTACACCTCACAGCTTCTGACTAGTTCCTTTCCCACTGAACCTGAACAGCAATTCTCCAGCCAAATGCAAGTAAATCTTTCACCGTTGTGGCCTGCTCTCCTAGACTAGGATGGGAAGGTGGATGAACATTTGAGACTGGCTGGCTGGCTAGGTCCTTGCCCAGGCAGGTGAGAACAGCCCTTTGGGGACATGGTGGGGGGATGCTAGCCTTTTGGGAGAAGGGCAGGTAACTGCTGAGGCTTGGAGGCCTGGAGCCTGACACTGAAGAAGGAATCTTGGACCCCCTCCACATACTCCCACATCCCACTGAACAGTAGGTCCCAGTATCTGCTCCTCTGATTTATCCCAACAGTGCTGGGTCTGAGCCTAGTGCCCGCTGTTAAATTTCCCCAGAACACCTATGACGCTCGTCTCTGTCCCATTTCTGTTGCCTTTTCACTAGCCAAAGTGGACCCCAGTTACAGATCGATACCTGTCCTGGCTGAGGAAAAGCTCCACTCAGCTCTCCTGTACCGTGTGGCGTCCTCTATTTTCATGGCGCCTATTGCTTTGTGAATGATGCAGAACCTCCCTGTTTTACTGCTGGGATTTGACCTCCTGCCCTGTGAAGCTCATGGCAGGGTTTGAGGAGACATTGGGTGTTGGGCTGGATAGTTACATCTTACTGTTCTACCAGAGCAACTTCTAGGTTAAGAGGAGAGGCGAGGGAGCGCTGTAAAACTCTGTTGGCTCTCCTTAGCTCCCCTTATGTGCATTGCACTCCAGTAAATACCCAGTGCTGCGTCTTCTGGAGCTTTAAGTCAATCCTCTAAGGATCACTTTTTTAAGCTAAAGAACTGGCCTTACTGAACGCATGCTAATGAGTGGCTCTCCCAGTAGAACTAATTCAGACCTGGGAAAACATCCAGTTCCAGGATGCACTGGATCTGGTGCTGAACTGGGATGGCTCTTTGGGACTCTGTTTCCTTTCGTTGTTGATCAGGAGTGTGGCTGAGATTTTGCTGGAGTTAGTTACACCTTGCATGTGTCTTCCTGAACTAGGGTGCAAATCCATGAGGGTCTGGACCTGTTAAAGCCTCTGGGTGAGATCCTGGCCCTACTGAAATCAATGGGAATTTTGCCGTTGACTTTCTAATGAGGCCCAGATTTCCCACTCTGTCTTGCAGTTCTAAGGCAGGCTAAATTCTCACTGACATCCACCAGTATTTTGCCTGCCCAAGGTGTAAGATTAAATCCTAAGTGTACTTCTCAAGCTGTCTGCAGGAACATGTTTGCTTATATGGTAACTACTAAAGAATCCACAAGTAACTTAAAGAATTCCTGCATAGCTGTAACTTAAAGGAGCTCATACCAGCAATGAGACTAAAAATAGGCAAGAATTGCCCTCGTAATCAGTCGCTGGCCTCCAACCAGAAGACAACAAAAAACTTCCATCTGTGACTATGGTGCAAGACAGAGAGCAAGCACCCTGGAGGGTCCCTCTTTGACCAAGGGGAATAAGCCCTTGCAACTGTGATCTCCTTTTTAGAAGCTAGAGAAACTATTCTGTTAAGTCGTCTGTGGTAGAAGCTGTTGATCCATTGTCTGCTTATATTTATATAGTTAAAATGTAAACTTCGTAATATATTGGGTTTGTTTTCCTTGTAATGTGAATAAGTGGCTGGCTTCTGAAGCTTGCAGCCTCCCTCTTCTCCAGTGACCAATCCGTTCACTTGCCTAGAATAAATCCTGTTTTAAGAGCTAGTTCAATTGGCTGTATCTTGCACCTAAAATGTTGGGGGTGGTGGGAGAACAAGCCCAGCTTTTTTTTGCCTTTGAATTTCACAGAAAAAGCCTGTGATGTTCTGAACCTGTAGGTGAAGGAAATGGGACTCCAGTCTGAGTCCCTAAACTAGTCCAGAAAGAATTGTGGATGAGTCTGTTTGTTTGTTTATGTTGATGCCCTCAAAACCTCCCAGATTAGACCTTTCTCCTGCAAACATACTCCTTCCTATGTGCTTGAATTTATTCTCATGCAGAGTCAGTTGACTTCAATGGGACTACTCTGCGATTAAAATTAAGCACATGAAAGGTGATTTTTTTTTTTTATGGGAACAGGGATCTTTTGGGGGTGGGGAAAGACTCCCCTGCATACCAGAACTTAGATCTAGCAGGACTGTGCTCTGGACATTGAAGTGTGCATTGCGGTGTACTCTGTATTTACAACGCTTGGAACCCAGTTGTTTGCCCCTGGGGTTTCATTGCTTATCGTGTTTCTTCCCTCCCCCTCTGGCTTTTTTTCCTTTGTCCTTGGCAGCTTTTAACTTCGTGGTGTTTTTTAAATCATGGCTTAAATAAAAACAGATATCCAATTTATTGTTTGGAATTCTAACTTGTCTTATTGCGCCTGCCAAAGGCTGCCCTTTTAAAAAAAAATGTCTTGCTATTCTTGTTTGTCTGAGAACTCAGAACTGCAATGGAGAAAGATGTTGTAGATAAGGGCAGCACAGCTCTACTTGTACAGACCGAAAATAAATCTTCTGAAACTCTGTGAAGTATCAGTGTATTTAATGTTGCTACTCCAGAGCCTTGTCTAAACTCAAGTTGTTCCTGATAAACTAAAACTTCGTTTTTTAAATCAACTTAGTTAAAAGGGTGCAAATCCCTGAATAGGCACTTAAATTACATCAGTATAAGATGGGTGCAAACCGTTTAAGTCAGTAACTGATCAAATGCTTCAATGTTTGAGTTAAACACTGCAAGGGAAGTTTTGTTTTTCTCATATCAAACATTCATGAAATACTTCTCAGGCTGCCTCCTGGCTGCTCGCTTGCTTCAGAGTCACTGTTTGACATGCACACCTGTCTGGCAGGAGCAGCAAGACTCTTCTGACCGATCTTCTCCACCCTCGCTTTTACAATGGATTGGCTAAACCGTCTGGGTCTCCAAAGATAATCAATCATCCAAGCAGGGACCAAGCTTCATGGTTCCAGGAGATGGCAGGTGGATTTCCTTTCCAGGAAGGCTGTGTGATGCCCTTTTGCCCCAGCATAGTCGGAAGCAGGGATGAGGCCTTGCCAACAGCCTCTCTAAAGAATGTATATGCCTCACTGGGGCCAGTGCAAGTTAAGAATGTATTGTTCATTTTAAAAAGGGGGAAGGTTTACACTTGGAAGACGTTGTGACATTCTTACATGCTTCAGATAATACAGTATTACATTTAATCCTTGCATAAAGCTGTGGAGTTGTGACTAGAACCTTTTGTCCTTCAGCTCCCCCTGACCAAAATAGGGTTTTACCACTTGATCTAGAGAGAAAATATTTTAAGTAGTAGTAGTTAAAGGTGTTTTGTATGCTCTAAAATGCCCATTAGAGTAATATAAACACATGCACTTGTATTACCTTACAACTGCACCTGCACACTCTCTAAACTGCTTTTCCAGTTCCCCTCAGCAAAACAAGGGACCCAAGTATAGATAAAATCTCCTTGATATGTTGTTCTAGTGTTGGGTGACAGTAGAAGGCATGTGTTTCCTGATTTGGAGTGTAATAAGGTTCATCTGTGCTCAGGAAGGAATTCTCTCCCATCACTGTGTGGACAGTAGGTGGCTGGAGGCTTAACTTTTTTTTATAGTTAGATACTTGGGTGTAGGAGGATGTAACTCCACTGAAGGCAACGCTAATGGAGTTATATCTGCTTCTAACTGTGGTGAAATTGGCCTCAGCTGTGAAAAAAGGAGCCTAAACTTTTTCCCAGAGATCTAATGGCAGGTGTCTCCTATAGATTGCTTGAGTAATGCTATTATGTGTATGCCTCTAGTCTATCTAGTTCAGAGGTGGGCAAACTATGGCCCGTGGGCCATATCTGGCCTGCAGGACTGCTCTGCCCAGCCCCTGAGCTTCCGGCCAGGGAGCCTAGCCCCTGGCCCCTCCCCTGCTGTCTCCCTCCCCCCATAGCCTCAGCTCGCCATGCCACCAGTGCTCTGCCCCACTGCTCCTGCTGGGCAGCACGGTGGAATGGCTGGCTCCAACCAGGCTGTACGCTCCTGCCGCTCTGAGCAGCAAGGTAAGGGGGTGGGGGGGTTGGATAAGGGGCAGGGAGTCCTGGGGGGCAGTCAAAGGACAGGGAGGGGTGGTTGGATGGGGTGGAGGTTGGGGGGGGGGGAGTAGGAAGTGGGAGGGAGTGGATAGGGGGTGGGGTCCAGGCTGTTTGGGGAGTCATAGCCTTCCCTACCCGGCCCTCCATACAGTTGCGGAACCCCACTGTGGGCCTCGGGCCAATAAGTTTGCCCACCCCTGATCTAGTCTGACACTATAGCAGGGGGACAAGACTTTTAGCTTAGTTTAAAGGGTCTGATAATCCCACTGCCAAATAATAGTAATTGCTAATGTAGTCAAAGGGCGTTACATGCTGCAGGGGAAGAAATGGAATTAAGCAATTCAGCTCTAACCATAAAGCCACATTAACTAACCTCTCCATAATTTGAGACTGATGTTTTAAAATGGGATTTATGCTGCACTCATGTTTCACTTGGAGACTGTTCGTACAAGGAATGGAGAACTCCTTTGTACTGACCCACGGTAATCAGTTTTGAAATGCAGGAAGTGGATCTATTTCCCCCTCCCCCCCCCGCAAAGTGCTAAACTGTTATGGTAATTATGCTCAGATATAACCCCCTGGCAGCATCATTCGCAGCTCTTATGTACGCTGTCTGTGTACTGATTATTGCATATAGTATTGCCAAGCCTTCAACCTCATGAGTGGCTTCAAGATTATGAATTTCTTACAACATACATCTTTGGGGTTTCTGGCCGCCTAGCATCTGAGCCTTTAGGCTACATTTAGGCCACATACACCCCCCCCCTCCATCCCAAATGGCATGAGGGTTGGACATTTGCTTGTTCTTTAAAAGAACGTGCCAGTCTTCCGTAATAAAGTGACTTCAGGAGCTAGGGCTTTATCTAAAACACCCAATATCAGGAGAGGGGGCAACACTGGAATAACTACTTTCTCCTAAGGTTGAGGCTGGTGATTTACTGTAGTGGAGTGACAGTAATGTGACCGATCAGGTAAGGGAAATGTTAGCCTGTGAGTTACGCTGCAGCCTCCTCCCAGGCTGGCTAGATCCACGGTAGGGTGACCAGATGTGACTCCCCATATTGGAGGTATTGTCTTCTACAGGCAACTATACACCACCCCTGAAAAATAAGTGGTGTGATTTTTCACAGGTGCTATCTGATCTCCCTTGTTACACAGGGTCAGGTTTGAATTATTCAGTGTCGCTCCTAGGAGCCCCAGTAATGCAGCAAGCCCCCACTCTGCTAGGCGCTGTACAAACCATAGTCGCTGCCCCAAAGAGCTGACACGCCCCCTCCCCTTTAGCCACGCCCCTTCCCAGTCAAAGCTCCCACCCCCTGGCATTAGGCCCCTCCCCTAATCTTAATCTCTTTCTACGCTTCTTTCTCCCTGCACCAGAGGCGCTACCATAGAGCGCTGCGGCTAGAGCGGCTCTTTAGTCTTGATGGCCGCCGGAAGCGGAAACGTCTGTTCAGGTCCCTGCGCAGTCCGCTGGTGGGGAAGAGGAGCCGAGCGGTTGGCGCCGGGGCTGAGCCGGAGCCATGGGGGACGATATGGATGTGGTCCCCGAGCGGGAGATGAAGGTGCGGGAGGGCTGGCGGGATTGGGGGCCCGGTGCGGAGCGTAGGGGCTGGGGGAGGACGCGGGGCTGGGGCCTGGTGGACCCTGGGACGGGAGGGGGGGGGTCTTAGGGGGTGTATGAGGGAGTTCCGGGGGCAGGGAGCGGGGTGGGGGGATTGTTAGGGTGCACGGGGGGGGCTGTGTCCCGGGGGCAGGGAGCGGGGTGGGGGGATTGTTAGGGTGCACGGGGGGGGCTGTGTTCCGGGGGCAGGGAGCTGGGTGGGAGGACGCCTGGGGTAGGGTGGTGGCAGCCTGTCACTCAGCTCAGCAGCCATTCCCTCTTCCACTGTTCAAATGAACCTTCTTCATCCTCTCTCTCGGGCCCAGTCATCCCCCTCTCCCCTGTATGGGTGGAGCCCTGTCCCGTGGAACTGGGACCCCGCGCTGCCGGGGCCCATGTTACTCGCTGGCCCAGGGCAAGCTCCTTTCCAGGCAGGAGCTAAACCAGCTTCCTTCATAGAGCTTGGTAGCGAGACTGGTTATTCAGGTGAAACATTGTTGTGTATGACAGGACGCGGTTGCTTCCTCAGTTTTCCACGCCTGGCGGTATCGAGTTAAACGCCTGTATCTATATTTAGGCACTTTACTAAGTGCCTAAGGGAGGGGGACCCCTAAATAAGTGGTCTGTTTTTTTGGAGAGGTGGGGGGCACCCACAAGTGCCTTTTACATCAGCAGGTGCTAGGGTGACCAGATAGCAAGTGTGAAAAATTGGGATGGGAGTAATAGGCGCCTATGTAAGACAAAGCCCTGAATAGTAGGACTGTCCCTATAAAATCAGGACATCTGGTGGTCCTAGTGTATGGTCAGTACCCCTCCTGCCCCATCAGGCAGTTTGTTTAGGAGCCTAACGTTGGGCACCACCATTACATTTTAAAACATTGGTTTGTGCGTGTTTTTGTGTCAACCTATTAACTTGGGGAGTGAGACTGCATAGTAATAATGTTACCATAAAGTTCTCAATCCAGTCAATCGGCATTTATATGTATCTTTAAAATTTTGTGGTTTATAATCACCTTTTTTCCTATTTTTCTGTTTCCTGTGATGCAAAAGCCCTATGCAAACAATAGGGGGGAGTGATTATACGCAAATTACTGCCAAATACACAAAGTAAACATTCAAGGGGGAGAGGGAAGATGGAGGGGGATTTTTTCCTATTGTTTTGTGTATAGCTATCTTAAGTGTTACTACAATAGCAGGTAAAAATATATTCAGACACATATACCACTTTTAAGTTGACAGTGTCCCTCAACTGTCACTCTGATGACTGTACTAGCCATGATGCACAGTTCTTTTCAAATGGAAAATGTTGTGCTACCTTCTAGGAATGTCTTCAGGTTCTCCAAATGCTGCCAATTAGTGCCAAGTATATTAAGGATTATCAAACTTTTGAAAAAAAAAATACCTGTCAGGAATTAAAATGGTGACTTCCTAATTTATTTTGTAAACAATGAAAAGAAGTGGTCCATTTTAGGACACCTGATAGAAAAATACTTTTAAAAAGATGCTTGAAAATAACTTGATGCTCAGGCTGTAAAGCAGAAAAAGTGAAGAAGAAATGGTTTAGTATTTAAACCTCCCTGAGAGATGTCAATATCCTGTTGAAAAGGCACCTGTTACAGTTTGTGGTGAAAGTGTTTCATGAGATTAATAACAGCCTTTCCTATTCTGCATTATTTATCTTGTCAATATTAAATGTGCTGAGTGAAGTCCTTGGTCCATCTGTTTATAGATAATTCATGGAACTATCCCTATCGCACTCTCTGTTTATTAAAAGAAATCTGGAAGTGATTGTAACAAATGATTTTTCCTTGGGTCAATTTTAGGGTCGATATTTTTGTCATTGTGGTGTGTAAACTATTTAAAATAACTTTCAGGAGCTTGTGGTTTGGCAACCGTGTGGGAAGTAACAATTGAGAGGCTGTGTGTGTAGTAGTGGGGAAAGTGTAGAGTGCTTTTTAATAAGTTCAGTTTCTCCAGGGTGTAAGTGAAACTCAGTTTTCTGTCCTCTTCCCCACCCCACGTATAGAATTGCTTTTTAACTCTATTTTTTTGTAACAGGATTTTCAGTTCAGAGCGTTGAAGAAGGTCCGAATATTTGATGCTCCTGAGGAACTCCCTAAAGAGCGTTCCAGTCTCCTTGCCATCTCGAACAAATATGGGCTAGTCTTTGCTGGTGGAGCAACTGGCCTGCAGATCTTTCTCACTAAAGATCTTCTCGTGCAGAATCAAGCAGGAGAAGATCGCAATAAAATTGGTAAGCTTTTTTTTTATTACTGTACAGTGAAGAGAGATGCATTTGGAAGGTCTATGACATAGTTGATTAGTCTATTCGTGCCATGTTCCATTTGATACCGGCCTGGTTGTGGTGATCCATGAATTTGTGACTACCAGGCTTCATTATTTGAATTTGTTATATCTAGGAATGAGGCAACATATGCTGATGCAACTCCAGCTGATACAAGATGCAGCAGTTGTCTACTTTGCAATATAAATTGCTGTGAACGTGTTATCAGGATACCATACTCTCTGCACAGGCTCCCCATTGAATAAATTCCTGTTCAGTTTTTCCTTCCTGACATTCAAAGTCCTCCATGGGATTAGCTTTAGCTACTGGAGAGAGTGCTGTTTTGTTCACAGCCATGATCTCCTGTGACAGGTGCAGTCTATCAGGACAATAGTGAACCTGTGAACTCACTTACGGAGGTTTGTGAGAGCAGGAGATAAAATTTTCACAGGAGCTCAACCTAGATTGTGGAACCCTCTCCAGTAAAAGAGATGAGTCATCACAAAACTACCGCTTTCAGACCTCAGTGCAAAAGTAATTTCTTCAATTTAACTTTCTCTCTGTAACTTCTTCATAAATTACCAAACACACCCCCTTGCTCATGTAAACAAACAAACAAACCTATAAATTCATCAAGCTGTTTTTCCTTAGAGGCTGGGAAGAAAGAGAGGTGGTTGTTAGTATCTGAATGTCTCCTGAGTAATTAAAAATACAATTGTGATGTGTGCCATATAAGTACGTTCTTTCACCTGAGAAGCGTTACCAGACTTGTACCTCTGACAGTTGATATTCACAGGAATTCAGGGATTGCCTGGCTATATTAAATCAAATCATCCATCTAATCCAGTATCCTGTCTCTGATAAAGGTCAGTACCGGATGCTGTAAGGAAAATAGTCTTCATCTCGCTTCTGTGATTCTGATGCCATATTTTAGTCTCAAAAGTAATGAGACCTGCTGGGATATTAGCCATCAAATTTTTAAAAAATTGTCATGAGTTCTATTTGATCTGTGCTATACAACCCTTCCAATAATTTGTGTATTAAAATTTACAACCAAGTAGATGTAAGTCTCAGCCTCTTCAGTTTTAGGGCAATCCACATGCCAGGATCCAGAACAAGGAAATTCCTCAAAAACCTGTAATTAGAATTGTTCCTCTTCAAGATGGCTAAGCATCCAAAAGATTATTCAGACTTGACTCATGGAAAGTGGAGTACATGTCTCTACGCCTCCTTTAGAACTAGTCTGCAGTGTTTAGCTTTACATGAATACACTTTAGGTTACCAGGTGGCATCTGTATTTACTTAATAATTCTGCTTAAAATGACCACGTACTGTTGACTGTTTTCTAAGAGTGACCACTCCATACTTTCCCTCTTCCGTTTCCTTTTGTTTTTAAGTTGAAAATGTTCCAAGTATATTGGTTCCTATGAAGTTTCCTGTGCATCACCTGGCTCTGAGCTGTGATAACCTCACACTGTCTGTCTGCATGACATCCAGTGAGTTTGGTTCCTTCATTGGCTTTTTTGATGTCCGCACGTTCTCAAATCAGGTAAGGTACATGCAAACAGATGTACAAATTTCACCTTGAAAGGAAGCATGTGATGATAGAAAGGGGATATTTCAAAATGTTTTCCTGGGTGTCCATAGTAGAGTATGCTTTGTACGCAAAGAACTGTGAGGGTTATTCAATAACTTTTCAATTAAAATCTGCTTTAGTTTCCCCACCTGTAAAATTAGGTTATTTACCTACCTCACAGGGCTGTTGTGAGGATCTCACAACTGATGTTCAAACAGCCCTGTGAAGAAGAAAAGTGCCAAATATTAATACTGCCACCTCTGACTTGGAATGTGGTCATTCAAGCTCCTGATTGTATGCTAGCCCTGTCAGCTGCACTAAGCAGTGTTTGTGATTGTCCTTCTCCACTATTGCACTCTCTGGTATTGCGTAGCTGTAATCTCTCCCTGAATAAGGCACGTGTTGAAAGAAAAGATTAAATCATTATCCAGAAAATATTCTAGTGCAGTAGTGTCAGAAAATGACTTATTTTGGCCTTGTTCAATTGTTCCACATGCCAGTTTGTATAGTTTACTGCTTGCCTTTTATCAAGTATCATGGGCTTTCGTGTTAGTGTGCTAAGACTGAACTTTAGTATTGACTGTGAGCCCCCAATATAGGGAGTGGTATTTCCACAACTGCTCTACTGGCTTTTAAAAGGGCATTATCAGGTTGTTTAGGTCCAAATATAGATTTAAAAAAGAACTTCACTACTACTAGATGCTAGAAACAGTGACAGTATTTGATCTTGTGCAGCACTGAACATACTTAAATATCACTGCAAAGGAATTAATATTTGTTTTTTTAATATTCTGGCATAAACAATGTGCTCATACGTTTACACAGTCCCCCTCAGTGTTTGCAACCCAGCCGCTGCAGCACTATAGACTAGGAAAGGGAAACTGACAAAAGTGAAACTAATTCTTCCCCCCCCCCCCCATTAACCTAAATGGTGGAAAAAATAAACTAGATTTTTAAAATTTTTAGTCATCTGGAGAAATTAACATGACACAAGGAAATAATTTTTAAATAATACATAACTTTTAACCTAAACATGTCACTTTAACTTGCATTAAGTCTTGGTTTGTGCGCTGTAGCAGTCAGTGTTTTTTTTCCTACATCGTAATCGTTACCGTACAGCAGGGCCAAATCGTTCTGGATTGTGAGTTTGGGAGAACTTGTTTGCACACTGAATTCATGGGCTAAGGCATTCATTAATTTTCTCTTAAAAGGCTAAACAGCAGAAACGTCCATTTGCTTATCATAAACTGGCCAAAGACTCAGGCAGCATGGCAATGGTCTGTGATCTGAAGTGGAACCCTGCCAGCCCCTCCATGGTCGCTGTCTGTCTGTCCGATGGTAGCATCTCTGTCCTGCAGGTCACAGAGTCTGTGAAAGTGTATGCCACTCTTCCCTCCTCGGTGGCTGTTACGTCAGGTGGGTGACACAACTCTGGCTTAGTGATAATTCGTAAAGATGGAAGATGCCGTAAAGCGTGTGGAAGTGTCACTAGAGAGACAGGCTTATTTGCCTTTACAGCAATTTTAAAATTTTCTCCTGGGGAGCAAATGGAGTTAAACTTAATAGAACTTTATATTCCAGTAGAGGTTTTCTAAAAAAATGTTCATGACCTTCTTGAGCAGCCCACTTTGAGAATTAGAGCTAAATGTTTCTGACAAAAGGTTACATTGTATCAGGCCTTCAATATCACTGCAGTATTGCAGGTAAAATAGAATTGTTTCCCTGCATTTTTCAATTACATCAGTGCTTGAGGAACTTTTGTCTTCTGTGATGTGGGGTGCAAGCAAGCAGAATTAATGTTTTGCAAGCATTCTCCAGACTTCTAGCCCAGATGAGGCCTGGTTCAAACACACGTTGCACTGGTTTTACAAAAGGTGTGATTTTTTTTTTTTTTAAACTGATTTAGTTAAATGGGTGCAACTTTGTGGCTAGTCTTAAATCACAGGATTTTCACCAGTTTAAGCCACTGCAAGTTTTTGTGTAGCCAGACTCTAAGGCAGATGTGCAGAAAGTTAAATGTTGCTAATTTTAATAAATTTTAATACCATATGGCAATGCTCAGATTAAAAGTCCATGGAATCCACAAGAGAGGACAACTTCAGTAAGATTGGATATTTGGCTCAGGTTTGAGTGGTATTTAGTTGACTGATGCTGTCACTGGGAAGTACTGTAAGAGTTTAATTCTTCCACTGCCGTTCTATTTTGTGCTGATAAAACCCTCTTGTTTACTTAGTGTGCTGGAGCCCCAAGGGAAAGCAACTGGCTGTAGGGAAACAAAATGGCACTGTGGTCCAGTATCTGCCTGTAAGTTTTTGTTTGCAGTAATTCATTGTTTCTTTTCACTGACTTCTAATTAGCTTTAATTTTGCCTTTCATCAGCATGTGGCTATTGACATTGGGAGCATAGTGTAGATAGTACAGTGCCTTTGAGGTGAGACTTTCCAAGCACATCATAAACATTAAGCATCTCAATCTGCCTTTGAGAGGTATTGGGACATCTGCTGCTGCTGAAATGCAAGGGTCTCTGAGGAGGAATGTGGTAGCTGTTAAAAAGGACCTGTAGCACCCTAAAAACAATTCTTTGGGATCTGCTAAACTCCTAATGGGGGTTGTTGATCTTATTTCTGAAAGAGGAATTCTTTTTCTTTCAGACCCTGCAGGAGAAAAAAGTAATTCCCTGTCCTCCGTTTTATGACTCAGATAATCCTGTTAAAGGTACAGTATTTTTTTCTTTTTTAATCTTTTCTTCCATTAAAATGTCATGTCCATTGATGTCTCTTTATGTTGATTCTTGTTGGTGCTAAGGTACTTAAGGATGTGCCGGTGTTTCTGCCAGACACCTTTTTGGGGTGGGAGGGGTTAATTTGGTAATAAAAACTGCCTCCAGGCCAAAAATTAATATACAAGGCCTTGTTTCAGTTGGACATTCATATGTAGAAATAAGGCATGAACTTTTTAACAGTGAGGATAATTAACCATTGGAACAACTCAGAAAAGGTTGTGGTGGATTTGCCATCACTGAAAATTTTTAAGTCAAAATTGGTTGTTTTTCTAAAAGATATGCTCTAGGTCAAACAGGAATTAGTTCAGGGAAGTCCCATGATCTGTGTTATACAGGAGGTCAGACTAGATAATCACAATGGTGCCTTCTGGCATCATATTCTATGAATATTCAAACATTTAAAAAACCGTTAAATGTTTTTTAAATGAATACAAACTGCTTTTTTATGCACATGCAAAATAATTAAAATAATAAGATAAATTTGTGTGACCTGCCTTGGGGGGGGTGGGGGGAGTAGCTCCTGTGCATATCTAGGGTTTCTAAGATGTGCATTATGTCAATGTGTGATGATAACTTAAGATGGACTGTACTTTCTAAAGTCTGCAATTACATTTTGCCGTGGAGATTTCCAGACACTTCATGAGAGAAATAAAAAAAAGAGGTAAATTCTAATTGTCCTTATTTCATAATAAAACTCAAACCACCACTACACAATTACATTCAGAACTTTCTAAGACTGATGCAAATGCAGAACATTTAGAGTTAAGGCTTCAACTCCATCGTTAGATCTGTTCAGTGTGCGAAGACAGTGGTGTGTTCTTGCCCACAGTGTACAAAGGCACAGTAGGCTGGCCCAGGTACATGCTTCAGCTTTGTTTCTGAATTTCCTCGCATCCCTCCTAATGTCACTCCTAATGTCACTCAAACACGTCATGTATGTTGTCTGCTAGAGGATATGTAGTTGGCTAAGTAGCGCATTAGAAGTTGTCTTCGTGCTACTGCAGAGGTGTAAACCATCCCTATGAGATTTACAATATCACAATAGCATTCGAGTTTGGTTTTAGTTGCACATAGTACACAATATCCAAGGAAGTGCTCCTTTTAAGATGTCTCTGGACGATGATTATTCATTTTCCTTCCAGTCCTGGATGTGCTTTGGGTTGGCACCTATGTCTTCACTATAGTTTACGCAGCTGCTGATGGGACCTTGGAAACATCCCCAGAGGTGGTGATAGCTGTATTGCCTGTAAGTGCTAGAAAGTCTCAACTTTATTTTTCTCATTTTAAGAATTTTATGCTAATGAATGTGATGGTAACACTGTTTGTTCTTCTGACCTGCTTATTAGTATAGTATGCTCTTTTTACTGTTCTCATTAGCATCAAATAGAGGTTCCAGTATCAAACTCAATTCTGAAGCTTAATGGCAAAAAATTGAAGTAGGGTCCACTTGGGAATAAATCAGTATCCCATTTTCTATTGAGATTAGACAATGGTAGACCTTTTGAGGTCTCCAAGTTAGCAGGACTTAAGTCCTGCATATCAGGTGCTCTGAAAGGTAACCTTGATGGTTTATCACATATATGTGGGCTAGCCAGAGACTGCTTTTTTTTTTTTTTTTGGTAACCTGCTGTTGTACGCAATACCAAATTGTACCCTCCCAGGACTGTTTGTGTATAGTGATGCACACATGCACTCCTGTTTGCTCCTGCGCACTTTACACAGTTGGACCAGATTAAGTTTGTAGTGATCTGAGCATATTTCTAAGAAATGTAATGTAACTATATTGTCTAGATATACCCATTTGTATGAGAAGCTCACTTAACTTGCTTTAGTGGAAGCTAAATCGAATGTTGATTTCTGCTCCTCCGGTCTCTGCAGAAAAAGGAAGAGAAACGACCAGAGAAGTTTGTGAATTTCATGGAGCCTTGCTATGGTAGCTGCACCGAGAGACAGCATCATTACTTTCTCAACTATGTTGAGGAGTGGTGAGTGTAGAGACTTATGACCAAGTCTATATACATAACAAACTATCCATTTCTCTGTTTTTGGGTGGTAAAATAAATGCACAAAGGTTTTTAAAGTCATGTGCTTTCCACTAAGAATGAAACTGATGCTTTAAGTGGTGGATAGCTTTTAGATTTTTCTGTTCACAGGTCTGTGTGAAGATGTTATGCCCTGTTTGTTAAACTATTTATTTCTGTTCCATCACAAATCGCTTAGAATAATGATGGTGCATGAGTATCTTATATCATCAACTCTGACAAAGGAACTGAAGCCCTGACTGCTAATGACACCTGTTTAGAATGGTGAAGAGTTCACTGTATTTCTCCCCTGTGTTTTACCACTTGAGCATGATAAATCAGTTTCATTCTTGATTCATAAAGCATGCCATAAGTATTTGGGATGCCTTTTACAATAGTACGGGCTGAGGAACTCTGTGTTGTCATCATATTTGGACTTAACACTGTTTTGGTTCTGTACTTGAAGGGATCTAGTCCTGGCAGCTTCAGCAGCTTCCACAGAAGTCAGCATTCTCTCTAGACAAGCGGACCAGGTAACCTTCCTTTCTACTGCACTTGACCAAATGTATCTTTTCCAGGAAAGCTATCTGAATATCAAGATCTGAGGGCTAGAGAAAGCTTATCTCAGGGTTTACCCATCTGATATACGTAGAATCTTAAGACGAAAGGAAATTTTTATTACATCCTTGCCTTGCTTATGAGCCAGAAAGTTTTTAGTAACCAGAAAGTAGACTGAACTGAAGCATAGCAGGTAGTGAGCAAAGTGCGAAAGGGCTGTGTTGCATCAGTGGCTTGGTGCCAGTTTAACATCCTGAATCACTTTTCACCATGGTGACTTTAGTCTTGCTGAGCTCATTAGTTTAACTTGAATCTTAAAGTAAACTAATTCCAGAAAATGTAAGTACCATATGTAAAAGTCACTCAGGAATTTGTGAAGGTTTTTGATACTTGTAGGATTTTTTTTTTTACCTGGAAAATTTTGACAGATATAGCCCATCTTGTTGCTATCTATTCTTTCTAAATCTTTGGCTAACATTCCAAAGCCAGGCTATCCACAATTCATGTGCAAGGTATTTGTGCTTTCCTGCAGCTTGTTCCCAGTGTGAGTGAGAGTGCTGAAAATCACAGAACAGTAGCAAAAATATTTTTTCTTTCCAGAACAACTGGGAATCATGGGTTCTGGAAGATTCCAGCAGAGCAGAACTTCCTGTGACAGATAAGAATGATGACACCTTACCAGTAGGTGTTGCCATAGATTACACCAGTAACATGCCAATACCTATCAGTAAGTCTTATCTGCTTGTTTTGTTTACTGGGGAATATTATTAATAATAGCAACTCAGATATCTTTTGGGGAATGGCAGGGTGATAAGAATGGCCGTACTGAGTCAGACCAAAGGTCCATCTGAGCCCAGTATCCTGTCTTCTGACAGTGGCCAATGCCAGATGCCCCAGAGGGAATGAAAAGAGCGGGTAATCATCGAGTGATCTATCCCCTGTTGCCCATTCCCAATTTCTGGCAGACAGAGGCTAGCGACACCATCCCTGCCCATCCTGGCTAATAGCCATTGATGGACCTATGCTCCATGAACTTATCTAGTTCTTTTTTGAACCCTGTTATAGTCTTGGCCTTCACAACATCCTCTGGCAAAGAGTTGCACAGATTTGACTGTGTGTTTGTGTGAAAAAAATACTTCCTTTTGTTTGTTTCAAATCTCCTGCCTATAAATTTCATTTGGTGACCCCCTAGTTCTTGTGTTATGGGGAGTAAATAACACTTCTTTATTTACTTTCTCCACACCAGTCATGAATTTATAGACCTCTATCATATCCCCCCTTAGTCGTCTCTTTTCCAAGCTGAAAAGTCCCAGTCTTATTTCTCTCTCCTCATATGGCAGCCGTTCCATACCCCTAATAATTTTTGTTGCCCTTTTCTGAACCTTTTCCAATTCCAATACATCGTTTTTGAAATGGGGTGACCACATCTGCATGCAGTATTCAAGATGTGGGCGTACCATGGATTTATATAGAGGCAATGTGATATTTTCCGTCTTATTGTCTATCCCTTTCTTAATGTTTCCCAACATTCTGTTTGCTCTTTTGACTGCCGCTGCACATTGAGTGGATGTTTTCAGAGAACTATCCACAATGACTCCAAGATCTTTCTTGAGTGGTAATAGCTAATTTAGGCCCCATCATTGTATATGTATAGTTGGGATTATGTTTTCCAATGTGTGTTACTTTGCATTAATCAGTGTCCTGAGAGGTTACATCTTGACCAGGGCTCTGGTACAGTTCAGCATCTAGTTGTCTAATTAGAGAAGCTCTTAGTAACCTGGGACTCAGCAGTAGTCAATATATAACGTATGTGCTTTGTTTTCCATCACTTACTCAATCGATGGAATTGAGATGAGATATTTGGTTTGAAACTACCTGTAGCATTTCACTTGAGTACTTGCCTGTAAAAGTGCTTGGCATGCTCTTGTAGAAGAGTTGTTCCTGCAGGGCTGTTTTCTTATATATACTATTTGCATTGATCTAAAGGAAAAGCAGGCTAAATCCATAACCAGGAAAATGCATGGTTCGTAAATGCCTAGGGATCAGCTCAGCATTAAAGCAAAAGGCCTGACCTGGCTTTGTCCCCTCCTATGCTCTACATACAGCCAGTTACGTTATTGCTGTAGCTTCTGCTCTGCCTGAAGGTGCTTCAGCTTCTGTCTCTGACAAGGTGCTTTGAAGATATAATGGCACTACTGTGCTGTACCTGGATGGATTTTGAAAACCCTCCCTCAAAACACAGAGTGAGACTGAAATGGAGGTGCCTTTGGGCAGAGCAGAAAGTAGGGACAAGCTGCATGTAGGGAGCACAGCAGGATGCCGGTTAACTGAGAACAGCCGTAGCCTTTATTGTAGCAACAGGCTACGATACGCAATTTGTGTTTAATGCAGAATTGGATCTGAAGCATTTTGTGTGTTAATCCAGACACTTTTATTGGATTAAGGAATCTCCTGGAGCAGCTTCTTTAGGTCCATGTCTCTTGTCTCAGGATTCAGCTGATCTCTTCAGAGAAGTCCATTGCTACATATTCCATACCCTCCCCACTTAACCCAATCAGCTCCTTTTTGGCTGCACTTAGTCTTGCTTTATCCACTCTCTGACGCTTCCCAGGAGTCAGGGGACTCATCCCTAGGGAGGTGCGGGGTTCGGGACGAATCAGCCTGTATATGCCCCCCATGCGGCGGGGAGCGTGCTGGGTCTCCCCTGAGGGAGAGGATGGGGCAGGGGTGGGCTGCTGGGGCGATGGGGCTCCAGCTGCTCCACGGAGCATGGGCCAAGGAGGGTTACCTGGAGCAAGGCCCACCCACTGGTGGTAGGGGGTGGCTGTCCGCTGAGTGCCAATGCTGCCCCCTGGCCAGCCTGGGCTAGGACCCCACACTCCCCGGCCTCTGCATTTGAATAATGGTGGGGCTGGGGTGGGTGCACGGGGTGGGGGAGCTGCGTGCGCGGCACCCTCCTGCCAGCTCTGCCCTGGGCCCGGCAGGGGCCCAAGAGTCCAGGGAGGAGGCGGGGGCGGTGCGATCTGTGCACAGGTGGCACGGGGGAGCCCAGCTGTCTGCGTGGCAGCCAGAAACCCTTGACCTGGGCCTGCCAAGCCCCCCTTTTTCCCCCCCCCCAGCTATGCCAAATGGTATGAGCCACTGGGAGGGAGGCGAGGCCAGACACAACAGCTGCCTCCTGCTCGCAGGCTGCCGCTGCCTGCTCTGCTCATGGCAGACAGCTGCTGTCCTCACCCCATCTGACACTGTGATGTCGAAGCGTGAGGCCCCTTAAAGCGCGGGGCCCGGAGCGGTCGCCGTGATTTGCCCTACCCAAGGGACGGCTCTGCCAGGCGTTCCCAGAGTTGAGAGGCACTTCACTACCAGCTTCCTGTAGCATGTGGAGCCCTTGTCTATGCCTGCTGGGGGTCAGCTCCGCAATTCCACCAGCTGCAGACAATACAAGCGCTCCCCTCTAGGCATACAGGTTAGAGATGGGCATGCTTCAACCACCGAGCCCTCCAAGCGTCTCCTTGGGATGTCCAGCCCCGATTCACTGGATATTCACAAATTCGCTGCTGCCAAAGAAACAGCGCACTCCAGCTTAACAGTTTCACTTTGGATCGCTGCTCCGCTTAACACTTAGACGTGTTTCTACAGAAATCAAGTATACGTTTATTTAACAATGAATAGAGATTCAAGAGATAGCAAGTAGAACTATTGGAAGCAAATGGTTACATATAAAATAAATCATAGTACACATTCTAGAGCATAGACTTAATTAACAAGATATACTCTCATGTCTAATAAAGTATTGCTCACCAGTACTTTTACAGCCAGACTGGCAGTGACCCCTTTTTCATGAGACACAGCAGGCTGTCAGTTTTCCTCCTCGGTGAAGGATCCTGTGTGTTTCTTTGTATTCTTTGATATAACAGACTAATCCTTTGATCTTAATCATAAATAGGACACCCCCCTGCTAATTATTTTTGTTTTCCTGTAGATTTTCTCTCTCGTAGATTTTGCAATCTTTCAACTGATAGCTGGCTCAGTATGCAAAAAGGCATTCATTGTGAGGCATGCAACACACAATACTCATGGTCAGGCAGAGAGATAAGCATTTGTTACCTCCTGTCTGAAAGGAACATGTCCGAGGCATGTCACCTCCTGGTGAACCTGCCTTAACTCCTGTTAAGAACATAATTTTTAGTATAGATGCATAATTCCTTAAATATTATCCATTGATACGTTTTGCAATGATTATGAAGACCAATGGTTTCTGGGTTTTTGGCTGAGATCTTATATGCTGCCCTTTTCAGGAACTACTATGCATATATCTGACCCAGGGGGGTCCCTGTAAAAACCTGTGCAACCCCTGTGCCCTCTGCCAGTTAAAACCAAGGAATCCCCCTGGGCCACATACCCTCAACAGGGTTTTTTGTATGAAACCCTAGTCTGTAGTGGACATGTTTCCATGGGGAAATGACCTTCCCCAGCAGGGTCTCAATGAGGTGTTAATAGGAGAAAGAATAGGGTCTTGGGAAGTCAGAGGAATGTGCAGCCATAAACCAGACGAAAAACAATCATAGAGGTTTCTGTGTCCTAGATCTGAGTGTTTAATATAAATAGGGAGCATAAAAAAAAAAACCTGTTATAGGAAATTTTTAAAAGATCTGACAAGCAGTTTGGGGCCCAGATTTTAACCTTACTGAAAACATTTGAATCAGAGCAGACTCTAAAAAGAAATCTGTAGTTTCAAGAAGCCCAGATATTTCATGTCTGAGGCTTAGACCACTAAGCTGTCCTCTCCAGAGGGGTGTGTATTTAATGTTGGCATTATTTTTAAAATGTTGCATGGCATTTTAGTTGTACATTTTTACAAAAAGGAAATAAGACCTGTTTCTGGCTCAGGAGAACTTAGTCTTGGGCAAGACACAGGACAGATATGGGGATTACTGAGAAGTGAGAGGGGGGTTTTATGTGTTGTGGGGAGGAGAGAATAGGCTCTTGGGGAGTGAAGACAAGAGGACTGTTTCAAACATATGGGGCTGCATAATAGAAGGCATGATGCAAGAATTACTGGGTAAACTTTATGCTCTGTGTTAAGCAGCAGGTCACACTAGATAATCATGGTCCCTTCTGGCCTTAAAATATATGGGTTTAGAAAACCGTGAAGTCAAGAATGAGAGAGAGACTAATGGAGTGAAGTAGATGGATTGGGGCAATTGTAGGGGAAGATGAGAGCAGAGATATGCACAGCCTTATAGGCAAGAATAAGTAGCTTTGATGTGAGATGGTAAGAAAGTCAAATATGAGGGATTTGGGGTGATGGTGGCAATGAAGGCAGGTGACTTTGACAGTGTCATTAGCATGCTGTGTGGTCTTTTGCAGGTGATGAGAAGACCCTCCCTCCAGCTCCAGTTCTAATATTGCTCTCTACGGATGGAGTGCTATGTCCATTTTATATGATCAATCAAAACCCAGGTGTCCGATCGCTCATAGTGACCCCAGAGCAACTGTCAATAGAAGGGGAGAGAGCACCAAAATCAGCAGGTGGGTGCTCCCACGTGTGGGGAAGAGGCTTTTGCGCTTTAATTTGTGGCACTTTGAAGTACTTAGCTGTTAAGCTTGCTATCCAGGTAGTTAGAGGGTGACCACTAGGAGGCTTTTGTGGAATAAAACAAGCCTGTGCCCCAGCATATAGAGCGAAGGGAGCAGCTCATGATGGTTTCCATGCTCAAGGTTCCATTCCACCAGCTGTGTGAATGTACATAAAACTCACTAGTCCTGGTGAAGGAACCCAAAGCATTTCTCAAACTGTACACTTATACCCAGTCACTTTTGGGGTACAGAGCTGCAACTATGTGGCAAACCAACTGCCATAACCTGATTCTTTCAAGAAGGCATCTTAGGCACTCTCGTTGTGGTGTTATGTATCGCTTGTGTTGTAGTAGCACTTAGGACCTCCCAGTCATGGGTCCCATTGTGCTAGATGCTATACAACACAGAACGAAAAGAGTGCCTGTCCTAAAGAACTTTTGTGTTCTTCCCATATGTTGTTTCTGCATGGGGCCATGACACGCGTTAGATGCTTTGTTTGTGATCATGAGGGCTTATTGAAACAGGTCTTGGATCAACTGCAACGATAGCATTGGAAAACTGGTGGGAAGTAAATAGTCTTAATAGGCATGTTGAGCATATTACAGTGTGTGTAAAATGTAGATTAGGGGGCTCCTTGTGCCAGCCTGGGCAGATTAATTCATTCTGTTTCGCTTCCCTGTATACATGGAGTGATGTTTCAGTGCAAAGCTACCCGTTTCTTCTTTAAATCTAAATATTTGCTTTTACCTCTTGGAACAGAACGCCTTAGTTTGGCATTGTGCCTCTCGTTGCATCCACAGTAGACTTGTGCACTGGCAGGCTGCTTTATTTGGGATGAAACAAACTACATCAAAACTGATGGAGGAATGATGAAGCCTTTTCACTGGAAATTCCGGACTAAATTAATTCAGAATGGCTTGGGGAAATGATAGTATTGAGCAGTTCTTGGGCTTTGTCCATTCAATATCTCAGCGGTTTGACTTGGAGACTGAAACCCCCCCTTCCTCCCTGTCATTTCGTGGTGTTGTCAGTCTCAGTAGTGTGATTGACTTTTACTGTCCGCTTGCAATACTTCCTTCCTTTAATGATAGAATATTAACTTGGTCCAATTGTTTTTCTCCAGGAAGTGCTGCCACAACCCCGACCACACCTCCTGCTCCTTCAAAGTTTGAAACTTCACCAGTTGTCACTCCTGCCTCAGCTCCACCTCTTGCTCCTGCATCTTCAGCCTCTAGTCTGCTTTCTGCTGGTGGTGGAGCAGCCACTTTTTCCTTTACATCTTCAGCTGTAAAGACGTCTGGCTCGATGTCTGGAGACCCCCCACCATATCCCTTTGCATCAGATGTCTCCAAGCAAGCTCTGGGTTCCAGTCTAACTGGAGCAGCTGCATTCTCTTTCTCTTCTGTTTCTTCCAAAGCTTCAATGGCTCCTTCCCCCGCTGCAGGCCCCATGGCAGCTACTGCCAACTCCTTTTCTTTTGGATCTACAAATTTTAAACCAACTACAGACAGCGCATCTGTGCCACCACTGTCTACCACACCCGCCGGACTGAAACCATGTTTCACCCCTACAGCATCTACTGTCAAAGTAAACCTAAGCGAGAAGTAAGTGCAAGCTGATGGCTTATGTAAAGGGTGGGCAGTGGTTAAACCAGTTTGGGAATGTGTAGCATGTGGTGATAGTTACTAAGATCAAACAATTTCCAGTTTGTGATTTTTCTAAGGGGATCCTTTATGCTCCAGACGGAGTCCTGAGGATCGCCTTCTCTACCCAAGGCTTTGTCATCGGTACGAGGTTGGAATAGTGAAGTTGTCATAGGTTGTATTCATAAAGCAGCAAAACTTGCACAGCACCAGCTTGCTATATACCTAGTGCTTTTATCTTTTTTTTTTTTTTTTTCATAATCTTGTCTCTTGGCTTTTGTTAACTTAATACTGGTGAAAGGTACCAATTCAACACCATTGCCATTTGAAATTCTCTGTGTCCAGAGCAGGTACAGCATGGGTAGTAGCAGTGCAGGCTTCCTCCGCTGTTCACTAGTGTGCCTCACCCTGACCTAGGGGTGAGAGAGTAATTGTTTTCAAGGTCCCTGTCATTCTTTTCTCTCTACTGAGCCTATCAGTGAGAGGTAAGTGGTTTTTTTTATGCTGACATTTGTTCATTGAGAGCTGGACCTGAGTCCTCCCAAATCACTTCACACAAGCAATTGGAGGGTAACTGCTTCTGATCAGTATCCATATGAATTGGATTTGAGTCACCGGTGCAAAAAGTTATTGTGGCTCCAAAGCCCACTGTCTGTTCTCACAGATATTTAATTTGCTTAATTCACTCTGCTTTAAAGGGAAGAGACTAGACCACCAAGGGAAATGTTAATTGGAGCAGGGGGTTAATGAGATCAATTCTTTATATTGGTATAAGGAAATTTCTAATGGTTCTAAGAATTATTTTTAAATCAGAAAATCTACTTCCACTAAGATCTTGGGCTGTAGCTTTTAAAGCTTGTTTAAAGTGAATGTTAAAGACAAACAAGGTGATCAATTCCTGAATCAGCTGATTATTCATCTCAAGTGCTGGTCCTGGTTTTTAAGATAAATGGAAGTTCCTGTTCTCCTGCAGCATTTGCCTTTTTAAAGGAATACCTGACACACCTTACAGTGCCAGCACTAGGTTCATTTGATGTATAGCTCAGGTTTTAAGGCTGCTGGTTGTTAATTTTCCTCTGTGCCTGATGTAACGGGGGGTGGGATGATTCCTAGAATTGAACAATTCCCTGATCCAGAGCTGACTCCTACGCAACTCTGGCAGTTCTGTGCGGAATAGTCTCCACACAGTTCTGCTCTGGTGGTTGAGGCAGCAGGAGCCAAGTATCAGATAACCTTCACCAGCAGCAGCAGAACATTCTTCTTCATGACATTCTCTGCAGTTACCCATTAGAGCAGCCATGTCATGTGAGTCACGGAATCTTTTCAGACTAGATTGTCTGGCTTGCATATGCCTCTTGAATCTAACATTCTGGAATGAGGTGTAAAAGCCCCCATCTGGTGACTGTCCCCGAGCCCACTTTGTCCTTTCACCAATTTCCCATTCTCTGAAAACACCACCTGCTCCTTCAGCTATGCAGTCTCATCCATATTCCCTGAACGGCTTCTTCCCATCTTCACTCCCAGCTAGAACAGTACTTGGTATCTGGATATTGAGTCCCAGTACTGATTCGCAAAGTTTAAAAACTGTTTCCTCTTTAGATGTTAATGCTTCGCTTTGGGTCTATGAGAGGAAGTTATGTCCAGTTCAGGGTGCTGAAATATTTGCCATTTTGTCTTTCAGGTTCACTGCCATAGACACGTCTGCTTCTGCTGGCAGCAGCAGTCACAACAGCTCCACGATGTTTTCATTCTCCACTACCTCCAAACCTATTCCTGGAGGGCCCCTAAGCCAGTCCACACCCCTCTCTGCCTCACCTGCCACCCCAATGAAGGCATCCACCCCTGTGTCTGCAACAAGTATGACATGAGGCTAAGGCTAGATTCTTTCTTTTTTCTTTTTCTTTGCAAATTTCTATCTTACCAGGTATAAAGTGAGCATGAGAGGTTTTCTCTGTGTGGCTTTCAACTCGTGCAGATGGGCTATGGTTCCTGAAGTCTCCCAATCTTCAGACTGCAAACTATATAGTGCAATGGGCCTAGTACTGGGACTGGACAGGTTTCCCCTTTGCCCCTCATTCCTCACAGGGATAACTATTCATTGTCTCAAGTAACACATTTAGCTTCGTATCTTCACCTAGAAGCTGTTGCACGTTCAGTGGACTAATGCATCTCATTATATTGTCAAAATGTGTTTGCTCTGCTGCAGTGACTTAATGCATTACCTTCCATCTCAAATGGCCAGAGTTCAAACTGATCACAAATGAAATTAAACTAAATCTCATCCTGTTAACAAGTTAATGTTATTCCATTTCTCATATTATCATGTGACTAGCTGTCTCTGGCAGGAGTTGTCCAGGATTGAAATAGCAGGGGTGGTAAAGGTCAGACTTGAAAAGTACACCTTTACCCCGATATAACGATGTCCTCGGGAGCCAAAAAATCTTACCGCGCTATAGGTGAAACTGCATTATATCAAACTTGCTTTGATCCACTGGAGTGCGCAGCCCTGCCACCTTGGAGCGCTGCTTTACCGCATTATATCCGAATTCATGTTATATCGGGGTAGAGGTGTAGTAAGCTCTATCAGGATCCTAGCATTGGGCTAAAGGATGTCGCATGTTAGTACTGAGTAGTAGTATTAGCAGAGCTCTTGCAGTTGGGAAGGAGGAATTCTTGAGGAGCACCTATCTGTTCTATAGCCAGTCTAGCCATAGGTCTCACTTTCATGAGAGTCAAAGTTCATCCAAACTACTCCACAGAGAAAAAGTGTGTGTGGAATTTGGGGAACATGCTTGCCAGCCTGGAACCTGTTCTCCAGTTCCAAGTTATCTGTCCTGTGTCTGAGGTCTGGGAACAGGGGTAATGGATTTGGCTTGTAGAACCTTGCTGACTTGATGTCGATAGATGCGTCATTTTCCGGGGATGGACTTGCTGAAAGGCGCTGTTAGGGTTTGTACCCTTCCGTCTAGTGATCAGAATGTTCCCAACAGTGGGCATGTCCCAGCTCCAATGAGCAACCTGTGTTTTAGATAACTATATGTGTTTGTCTATAGTTATTTCTCTCTTTAAATTCTAGTGGCGCGGCCTGCTCAGAATGTGCCTGCAGCATCTAATCTACTGAAGACAGCCAGAATCACCCCGCCTGCAACAAAATCCGTCTCCATTCAGGTTAGGAGAACTTGAGCAGATTATACAGGAGCTGAGAAATTTCACTGGCCTGTGATTTGCTTTAGTCTTGGACTGATTTAATGCTGTTAGGTCAAGGGACCAGTGAACTAAGATCTAAGTCACAAACTACCAAAATTAGAATGATATGCTATGTAATTTTGGGAAGCTGGAGCTCTGACATGGGTTGGAGTCTGATGTAATAAACAGAGCTAATGCTTTGTGCTGTGTGGACATGTGGAATCACGTCTTTTTATCAGCAGTGAGATGTAATTCTTTGAAAATTCTGCGCTGCTTTGACTATTTAACAATCTTAGAAAATATAGTGAAAGGGGTAACTCCAAGTGGTGCATAAAGATTTAGCCATAATTTCCAACAGCTTTAATATGTTCAGTGTGGTTAAATCTCTGCAGCATTGTTTGAATGCTTAGATATCATTTTCAGTTTATTGTTTAGGTGAACATTTGTGTTTGTGAGAGTTGTTCCATAGGACAGTTTATGCATCTTAAATGACTTTATATACAAAGTCTATATATTCTTTAGAATTTATATTCTAGCAGCAGATGTTAGTTGGTAATAAAGATTTTAATTTTGATAAGTTTACATTCTCAACACCTGGCTTTCTAGGGAAAGTCAGCATTGTCCAGCATTGGGTTAGAGAGACAGGACCATCAGTGGAAGGATTCGGACCCTGTCATAGCAGGAATCAAAGAGGAGGTGAGATTTTCAAGGATTTTTGTCTTCCAACTTCTAAGATGATCACTGTACAGGCATGTGGTCATCTGTCACTCTTTCATATTCCATTAGTGTCCTTCAGTACTTAGTTACCATGAGAGATCTTTCCATTATACTCTGAACCACTTCTTTAAACACTGTCGCCCCTGTTTGGCTGCTTAAACTGCTAGCATTAAAGTTATGTTGGGAATATAGGGCGCTCTTCCTTGGATTGGAAGGGAATGCAAGAGACTTGCCTTTGTCTGTAAATTATCGTGTACACATGGCTGTATAAATATATTAGCCAGCGCCAGAGCAGTGACATTTGTTCCAAAAGCTGTCATGTCACAGTGGTTGAACTTCCTTTACCATCTGGCTCTGTAGATTGCACATTTCCAAAAGGAGATGGAAGAGCTGAAAGCCAGAACTTCTAATGCCTGTTTCCAAGTTGGCTCTGCCGAGGAGATGAAGAAGCTGCGGACAGAGTCTCATGACCTTCAGACCTTTCTCTTGGAGATTAAAGAAACAACAGAGGTAAGTAGCACAGCAGAACTTCTCCCACATGTTTGCGCATTGGTTGAGACCTTCAAGGCTAGCATTTCGGGATAGGCATCTTTGCTTAACCTGTTAAGTGCTGAACAATATAGCTGAGATGTCTGGATGTGCTGCTTCAGTATGAGTGGGCATACCCAGTTGTTCCTGAAAGTAAACACTTTTTTGCTGAAACCCACGTACATACTGATGCAAACGGCACTGTTAAGGTCTTTTGTTGAAATCTGGCTCATCTCTTCATCTGTTCACAGTCCCTTCATGGAGATATCAGCATTCTGAAGACAACCCTGCTGGAGGGCTTTGCTGGGGTGGAAGATGCTAGAGAACAAAACGAGAGAAATCATAACTTGGGATATTTGCATCTGCTGTATAAGAAACCATTGGACCCCAAAAGTGAAGCACAGCTTCAGGTATAAAGCCTGCTCGCTAACTTTAAACTGGAGTTTTAAAATAAAATGCAACTATTGAGGCTTGAATGTAGGTTGCCCAGAAGCTTTGCCCTGCCACACTCACATTGCTTCAGCACAGTGTAACAACAGTATGATTTCATAGTGTCTTTCAAAGATCTCAAAGTACTTTGCAGACATTACACCCCTAAAACTGCTATTGGTAGGTATTGTCCCCATTTTAAATGGGGGGAACCAGAGACGTACAGAAGTGAAGTGACCTGCCCAAGATCAGAGTCATTGGCAGAGCTGCAAATACAGCTCCTGACTCCCAGTACCCTAGTCTAACCAATGAAGTTTACTTAAGTGAATTTTTTTTGGCCAGTGCCAGTTAATTTTTTTTTAGCACTTCATAAAATGATCTTTTCAGAATTATTTTTATCTTTAGCAAATGCTTTGCAGAGCAATTTGATGATTTATAATGGCTTACAATATTGTGGTTAATTTCATGGATGGCAGAGCATAAAACTAAAGGGTGTTCTAAATGCCTGATTGCAATGGAAAATTTCCCAAAATACTCAAAAGGCTTTGAAAGAAATCAGGATAAAGTACATTCTCTCTCTCTCTCACCCCCCGGCAATGTTGAAAGGTACTATGACAGATATGGCAATTTCCTGAAGTATCTTTGGGAGATTTTACTGTATTAAGTTATTGTATCATTTTGGGCCAGGGATTATATGTTCTACCATGGGGAATGGTGACCACAGCTGTCCAGCAACTAAAAACTGTGTGTGTGTGTTGGGGGGGTGATTAGGCAAATTCATTCTGATTGTAGCACCTCTAGAGAGATACTACCACCTGGAGAGGCTAGCATATACTGGTTTAAACTGGATTATCCAGAGGCTAACTGACAAAGAAAGGACTTTTGCATAAATAGCCTGAGGTTTAAATTGATTCAATGCCTGCTTTCTGGTCCAGCAAATGAACAGAACCTACTCTTCAAGTTGGGCCTCAATCCTTCCTGGGAAGGGCTGCAAGAATTTTTGCCTATGGAGGTCCCGTAAGACTGATAGGTGACCTCTGATAAGCTTTCTAGCATGCATATAGGAACTTCTATAGTTTTCAGTAATGCTTTCTCTGTAATGCTTTCATTGTAAGAATAATTATGCTTGCTTAGAAAGAGCTGTGTGTTAACTTATAACTGGGGTCAGTTACCTTGTTCATAGCCTTTGGAGAGAAAGCAAAGTGCAGATGCAGGCCTCTGTAGGCAGTCTGGCTTGCTGGGGTGTGCAGCCTGGAAAAACCCCAGTCGGGAGGGGGAGCGATGCATGTCTCCACGCAAAGAGAGGTGATGGCTTATCGCTGGAAACCTAAGAGTGGGTGCCCTTACTGGGCCATGGTGGGGGACCACAGATACAGTTGCCCTAAACTATGACAAGTACATCAGGGAAAGTAAAGTAAGCGTGCCCTATAATTGTGACACTTATCTAGTTCTTGGTTCCCTATAGACAAAGCATGCTCATCTCAGGGAGTCTTACTAGGCAGTTGAGGGTACCTTTTGTGTTATAGTAATTAAAAATGGTTTTGTGCTACTAAAAATTAATGGTATGACAGTTAACGTCACATCAGAGTGCACCACTTTGCATGCAATTTCAGATTTTTATTAAAGGGAAAATATCTACCTTCCTAATTCACAGTATTGCATGTTTGTATGTAGTCCTTATATAAAGAGACCCCATTTTGATTTTGGTATACTGTTCATTGCTGACATGGGGCCTGTTGGAATCCCATCCAGGACCAGGAAAAGAATATGTTCCATAAATATATTTATTCATATATTGCTGTAGTGAAAAGAATAGCCACTTTTTCCTTCAGATTTTACTAAAATTCCCCTGGGTGCTGTAGATTATTTTACGGTCCAGCTTGCCTCGTTTCTCCATTTTGTGACTTTAAAGGTATGACAACCTGTTTTTTAAGAGCTGACTGCACAGACCTTGAAAAACAAACATGGGGAAGGATGGCAGAAGCGGGGAGAGAAGCAGAAAAATTGAGACAGGAGTAGGGACATAGGATTTTCAGCTAAACTTTCTGAAAGAGAGTCTGTCTCCCATCTTCTTGATACTTTTTGTCTGTGAAACTTTGCTTAGCCAGTTCCATTCTCACATCTCCTGGATGCAGAATGTTAGCATCAGAATATCCACTTGACCAACTTCTTATGAGCTTTTAACAGGGTTTTAAAGATCATGGGGTTTCTTTGACATTTGAACACATCAACTCACTCACCTGAGAGCTGTTGCTACATCAGTGCTCATAGTTATGGGACGGAGGAATTGTGCTTTTCAGTGTATAACCCTGGGTCAGCAGCAGCGCTGACTCAGTTTCATGTTGGCCTGGTCTGTCTTACTAGAGCCTTGTGCTAATCTTAAAACCAGTTACAATGGAATCCTGCCACAGGGATAGATTTTGGCATCCCACCTCATTTTGATATTTATATTTGAATGGGCACTCTTGAAATCAGTAAAACTAAACTTCCCATTGCATGCACCTCCACTGCCCAAAGGCAGCGTTCTACTAGGCATTTCCATGCTGTGGCATGTGAGAGAAGAATGAAGGCAGGGCGGAAGGGTAGTTTTACATTTGCGCACTGGACTGGGAGTCAAGATGTCTGGGTTCTGTTGCCAGATACACTAATGAACTCTGTGGCCTTGGGCAAGTCACTTTAATCTCCCTATGCCTCAGTGCTTTATCTGTAACGTGAAGATAGTACTTTCTGACCTGACATGGGTGTTGGGAGGAGAGGTTTTTAAGTGCTTGGGAAGTGCTCAGATCCTTGAGTGATTGGGGGGATGGGGGACACATGAGTACCTAGGTAACAGAACTTGAAGTTTTTGAGTTTTTGATCACTTTTTACCTTTAGAAACCAGCAATGTAAACCAGGGGCAAGCACATCATCAGTAGGAAATGGCTCTAGAAAAGTGAGGTTTGATCTGTGTAATACTTGGCATTTGTAACACACTTCATCTTGAACACTTTGCACTGGTAGAGAGCAGGAAGCTGAGGTACTGAAGTTGGCTTGCTCAAGGGCAGACATTAAGCTAGTGACAGATTTGATTAGTAAAACAGAGTTCCATTGTATAGGGTTCTGCCATTCTGATTTAAATTTGCTAGATGTGAATATGTAAGAGTGTCCCACATGACTTTTATTTTGGTTCATTTACAGGGTCTTTAATTTACTTCATTGGATTCGAGTTTCCCGTAGAGAATTGAAAGATGACCTTTTTTTTTTTTTTTTTTCCCCCCCCCCCCCCCCCCCGCCCCTTTGGTAGGAAATTAGACGCTTACACCAGTATGTGAAGTTTGCTGTTCAAGACGTGAATGATGTTCTGGATTTGGAGTGGGACCGGCATCTGGAACAGAAAAAAAACCAAAAGTGAGTGAGTGAAATTGGAATAGAAAATTAGTCTGTGTCTAAGGAGCACACTAATGAATTAGGAATGGGACATTAATAAATAGACAAAAGGCATTTTATGCTTACCACTCCAAAACTTTTTCAAAGAGTTTATGAACAACATTTGACTGAGCCATTTTTACCTGTATTTAAAAGTTCAGACTGCAGACTATTTAACTGTGACTGACTTTGCTATATGCTTTCCAACAAATTCTGTACGTGCTGTAAATTCCACTTTCCGAAATGCCTGTAAAATAGGCTTTGTATGCACTAAACAAATCCAGGGGAGACTGGTAATGAAGCCCTTTTGTTGAACAAGTACCTACATGTTAAATGAATAAATTTACAGTGTACAACAAGAAATATACAACTGACCTGTGCTGCCTTGGTATTTAAACCAAAATGTGGTTTGGGGGGGGTGAAGTCCACTTAAGTCAGTAGGTGAAATAAACCAGTTTTCTGTGTGTGTGCACATGCACCTGCAGCTAGGTGTCTAGTGGTGTTCTCATCTTTTCCTTTTTCTTTTTTCTGATGTTACCAGGCGCCTGATTGTTCCTGAGCGAGAGACTTTGTTTAACACACTTGCTAATAATCGTGAAATAATTAATCAGCAGAGGAAGAGGCTGAATCACTTGGTGGACAGCCTGCAGCAGCTCCGCTTATATAATCAGACTTCTCAATGGAGTATGCCTAGTGACACGTCTTCTCTTAGCAGTTCTCAAAGGTATGTATAATAATTGGAGGTTGCACCAGGAAGTGTATTGAGTTAAGTCTCTTCCCAATAGTATCAGAGGGGTAGCCATGTTAGTCTGAATCTGTAAAAAGCAACAGAGGGTCCTGTGGCACCTTTGAGACTAACAGAAGTACTGGGAGCATAAGCTTTCGTGGATAAGAACCTCACTTCTTCAGATGCATCTTACCCATGAAAGCTTATGCTCCCAGTACTTCTGTTAGTCTCAAAGGTGCCACAGGACCCTCTGTTGCTTTTCCCAATAGTAATGTTTGGAAGTGCATGTCCAAGACAGACTTAACAATCATGCTCTGTAGATATCATAACTGAGTGTAGGAGATGGGAAGGGAGGGGGAGATCCTCAAAAATGGGTACTGGTTGTAAATGTGCAAATTTTGTTCACGAATAACACAAGTGCTCCTCAAATCGGCTTGAAAATTAATTCTGTCGTATTTTGTGGTAGCTTGTTTTAATATATCCGTGTGTCTCTGTGAAAGATGGGCTTTCATAGTAATGAAAACATTGTGAAAATGTAGCCTCAAAAATGATCTATCATTGTCATGTCTCGTGAAGATTACAATAGAATTTTAATTCAGGACAAGAGGGAATTTATTGGCCATTTGATTTTTTTTCCCATAAGTAACTTAAGGTCTTGGTGCATGCAGTTAAATGTTGCAACATCTAAAGAGGTTCTGGTGGCATTCAACAATGGCTGTTGTAAAACAGTGTCATTGAGGCATATGCAGATGGTCAATTCTGTGTCCTTTAGCCCTTGGTGAATTGGGCAGCAAATTATGGTGTTTCCATGTGAGCCTGTGGTTTCTTCTCCTTCCCATACAGCTGTTTCTGTGGGGCAGTGATATGCAGTACCTGGTTTTTGTTTCACTACTGTCTTGTTTCAGCTTTGACAGTGACCTTGAGAGCCTGCGCAGTGCCTTGGTGAAAACTACCTTGGAATCGTATGCCAAGCCCCTGCCGAAAGCACCTGGTAACTCATTGTTCTGTTTTTTTCCCCCACCTGCACATTCTAAAAATGACTTGTAATAGAATCTCCAACTGGTTTCTATAGACTAGTGATTTTTTTTTCATTTTCCAGCTAAATTGTCCCCAGTTAAACAGGCACAGCTGAGGAATTTCCTAGCCAAGAGGAAGACTCCACCTGTGAGATCCACTGCTCCAGGTAAACCTTTGATACATTAGGAATCTGAAACATGCAAGTCTTCCCCCAGAACTTGTTAATATCCTGCCTTATCTGTAGAAGGAAACATTCCTACTTTAGCCCCTTGTATTCATCACTTCCCCAAATAATGGGCTTCTGTTGAACTAGTTCTAGCTAAAAGCTTCCTTTCCCTGCTCAGACTAGACTAATGAGCATTCCTTTTAAGGGCCAGTCCTCAAAGTTGGCCTTCTTATTTTCAGTAACAATAGTGCTGTTTGCTAAACTGTTAAGAAAAGGAACCTAAATACCAAATGGAGGCAAAGTTAGAGGGAATCCCTAATTCTTAACTGTTTTCTTCATACTAGTGTTGGTTATTTCTGTGTAATGCATCTACACTGCGAAAATACAAAGAAGGCTTTTATAAGCCCTTTCACAAAAACGCAAAGTAAAACTAATTGTGAACCATGATCACGCAAAATATTAAATATTTAGACGTGATTTAAGCTTGACTAAATTCTAAATATCTCTTTATGGCAGAGTGGGTGAGTTATTTCTAGCACCTAGGAGCTACAATCATGGACCAGGACCCCTTTGTGCTAGGTGCTGTACAAATACAAACCAAAACGGTGATCCTTGCTCCAAAGAGCTTACAATCTAAGGCATGGGAAGGGCATCATTAAGCTTTGTACTGTACACATATATGTGCAACCCCCCCTTACACACACACACACACACACACACACACACACACACACTCTCTCTCTCTCTCTACGGCTTTTGTTCATAAGAGAGATTTTTAAGATGGGTGTCTAGTCTCTTAATTGCAGTTTAAAACCAAATGCCTCTTTTCTTGATGTTCTCTAATTTAATCAAAGTATGTGGCACTCATTTCAGCATCAACCACCAGTAGCTCTTGTTCTGAAGTAGTTATTATTCAGTGTAAGTCTTGCATATTAAATCACAAAGAACCATTTCTTTACAATAACAGCAGAGAACAATTTGTCATTAAAATCTTGAGATGGAGGCAGTCAAAGGGTTGCAGGAAGCAGCAGTCTGATAGCAAGTTCCTGCCTCTTTCCCTTCCCTCACACTAGACTTACAGTACTAAGAACCATAAATATTGTACTTCATTGTTAAAGTCTCAGATTTGTCAAGGAGATAACAATGTAGCTTGAGACTGATACAGACATGGCTCATGAATAACTGTTTTACAATAGTTTCTACATGAGACTGGGAGGAATGATGTGAGGTTTAAACTTATAAACGTGATTAACAAGAAACCTTTAAACTAGATTTATTTTAAGGATGGTTCTCAGTATCTTCAAGTGTGGAGACACTTGCAGACTCCATGTTATGATAATCTGCTGCTCTTTATGCCATTCTTGAAAGTATTGCCTTAGCACCACACAACTTCCAGAAATGGTGCAACAATACAGCTTATCATACACACCGACATCGCAGGTTACTACTGTTGGCCTTGCCAATATTTCCGTGCCGGTCTTTGCTCCTGCAACCATCCTGCCGCCATCTTCCTACCAGCACTGCGTTTCTGCAGCCTAAATGCTGTCTCGCTGCACACATGGCTGGGGAATTTCAAAGTGTCATTTGAGATTGAAACCTGAATCTCAGGATCACAAACAGCTCCTGCACTTTGAAAGCTAGGGTTTTCTCTTGCTTTATCATGACCGCTTTGAGAGTTCCAAAGAACTCTTGGCCCACTCGTTACCCCACCAGGTGGCACGTCACTTGGTGAACACCGAACGCTGAATGCCACTGTGAAGAAAAGGTTTTTTTCACTAAATGTAACAAATATGGAGATTGAGACGAATCCTAATTTGCATATTAACCAGTCAGTTTCAAGTGTGACCTTCAGATCCCTCAGGGCAATAGGGGCAGACACTAAAAATAAGGGTTTCCATCTGTTATAACCACAATGGGTGGCTTTTCAGATGGATGGCTCCTATAAGTCAGAACAATGGTTCTTATGGCACTGGGAAGCCTTGGAATGTCACCTGCTCCAATATAGTTTTTGAATCAGTCTCAGTATCACAATATTTGGGGGTCGTTGGCACCCAGGCTCCTAAGAGACGAACCCCAACGGCCCTGTGTGCCTTGGGCGGTTCATAATAGACCATGCGAGTTAACAGCATTTATGGGGGCGCTGATGTCATTGTAAGAAGAGTGTCTTCAGGCTCTCTTCCTTATTTTAGACACTTTTGACCCCCTTTCAGTTTTGTTCCTATAGCCAAAAAAGGTTCATTGACAATGTCCGCACTGGTAACTTTCAAGCATGTAATATTTCTCGTCTGCTTCTTCCGTAAGTAACGTCTCTCCCAATCCATTATAAGAGTATAACAAAGCAGCCCTTATTTTTAATTTGAAAGGATCAGGTGATTGCAGGTTACCTTAATGTAACGCCAGGCCACACGGCATGTGGTGCCAGAGTTGAGAAGTCAGCTTCTGCACCATGAAGTTAAAATGAGACCATTCAAAAGTTTTATAGACATGGTGTTTCTATAGCCATTGAGATTAAATAGCACCCTCATTGGCTTTGGATGACAGAATAATGTGGCTCTTGTCCCATTGCAGCCAGTCTCTCCCGATCAGCCTTCTTGTCTCTGAGGTATTATGAAGATTTGGATGAAGTCAGTTCAACATCCTCCATTTCCCAGTCGCTGGAGAATGACGATTCACAGGTCGTAGAGCAGGAAGAGGAAGCTGCTCCAGTCCAAGTCCCCCGACATGCTCCTGTAGTCCGTACTCCCTCTATTCAGCCTGGTCTAATGGCACAGTCTCCACCATTTGGTAAACCTCATCTCACAATGGGCACTTTAAGTGAGTAGAGTTTGGAACTGCATTCCCCTTCTTGTTTATGACCTTGTTGATGGTTTTTAATCTCTACAGTGCTTGTCATAACATCAAATCTAGGTGAAATGATTTTGTGGTGTCTGTCTTCATGTTGCCAAATCGCCAAGAGCAATTAACAATACAGAATTATAGCCCCCTTGAACTCAGGCCACTAGTGTTGAAGTAACATTGGAAACTTTATTGTGCTTTTCCTATAGCCTGGGCCTTTTACATCAAGACGGAGAAATTCAACTAAGATTATCTATTGGCTAGAGGACAGGAGGAAAAGTCAAGACTCCTGCCTTTGCCACTAATGTGTGACTTTGGGCAAGTTACTTGACTTCCTTGTGCCTCAGGTTCCCCAACAGTAAAAATGGATGAACCTTTCTGAGCCATAAGTATAAAATCTTACAAGGGAGACATGCATATTGAGGGCCTCAGTTTGTAGCTTTGTGTGTCTGACTTCTGCTTTCAACTGGTGTAGCCAGGTTTAATACTTCGCATCCCAGCGTCTGCCAGTAAGGTGACTGCTTGTGTGTGTTCGGTTTCTCTCCACACCCAGAAGAGTTGTGGTCACTTCTGTAGGGATCCTCTAAGCAAGATGTCAATAGACATGACTATAAGGACAGACTGAGAAACAGTCAGCCAATATGTCCATGCCTTTATGTGACTGCCTACATCTGGTAGCTGATTGAGAAGGAGTATTTTCAGCAGATGACATTCTAATTGTTAAGGTTTATTAAGGAATTAATGTATGAACTGGGTTATGTTTTTCCAAAGGGAGTAAGATTAAGGGTTGGCAATTTGACACACCCTTTATGCTGAAAAGATAGCTGATTAGGGCTCCACTGCATGCAGTTCATTAGAAGTTATGGGAAAGTGAACATTGCCAGATTTGATGAATTGCTAGTTGCTTGACTGTTGTAAATTAGTCTTGTCTGACTATATGAGGATTCAGAGGGAACAGGTATATAGTGTATAGTTTGTAAAGAGTCAGTATATTCTAGTGGGGCTTTTCAGTCTCCCTTGTTCATGGGAGTTCAATGAACTGTATCTTTTTTTTTTTTTTTTTTTTAGTGCCTACGTCTTCAAGCAGAATCGTTCCACACGGTGCAGATAGCACAATGCTTGCAACAAAGACTGTGAAACATGGGGCCCCTGCTCCCACTGTCACCGTCCCAGCACCACAAGCAGCTGCTGCAGCAGCATTGAGAAGACAGATGGCTAGCCAGACTCCAGGTAAAACTAAAGTTAACTGACTCAAGTCTGGGCATTTCTGTGTGTGTGTGGTGGTTTTATTTGTTTATTTTATTTATGTAGTGAGTGAATTTAATAGATTTTTTTTTAATGCCTTTGAGGGTAAGAAATCATTGACCTCGGCATAAGCCAGGTCTGATATGTACAGGATCTGTATATTATTCCCCACACAATGCTGCCAGTGGTCTAGACCTTCTCTCTTATTTGAACTATCAGGAAAAAAATGCCTGAAGAATCAACACCCAGGGCTATTTAATATTCATTTTAATCTATGCAGAAACACAGGAGTTCATGACTATATATCTTCAAAAACTAACATTACGATCATCTGATATACATAAGCCCCAAGGAATTCCTGAGGGTTGACTATTGCACAACTAAAATAATAACCAATCTATATGTAAAAATCCTCCATGATTAATGAAAGGTAAAAGGAAAAGATGTGTTGCCCATCCTAATAGTTCTTCACCGTGTTAGTTACATTAAAAGATGTATATTTTAAAGCAGTTTAATATTAATGTTAAAGGAACACTGTCAGGTAGGTTAGTCCTTAAACCTGGCTATGGGGTTTTAGAAGACGTTAATAGAAAAATCTCCATATATGAGGGTTTTTTTTTTGTTTTTTGTTTTTTAGTTTGCTTGGATTTAGACATCCAATCAGCACCAATGTAGCACCCAATCATTGCAGGAAATAATAAAATTCAGCTACGTACAAAAAGGAAACTGACTAGTCTTTCTTGTCCAACATGAATGGAACTGCAAAAAGTAGATAAACAGCATGAATACTGGAAAAGTAAATTAGGCATTTCAAATTCTTTGTTTTATTAATCCCAGAAGTTAATAAGGGAAAGGGCGAAAGGGCAAGGTGAGAGAGATTTGTGTTAAGTATGACTTACTCTCTATAAATCTCTCAATGCGAAATACAGTAATTCCAAATATTACAGAATCCGGTAAACTACTTTATATTACTCTAATTTAGATTATAATACAATGTAATCTAACTAATTTACTACAAGTAATTCTACAGAGTAATTACAGTATAAATTATAGTAAAGTTTATATGACATTGCCGCACAAACTGACACATAAAATTACTTTTAACACCTAGGACTAATATTTGAATATATGCATTTACACAAATAGAGCATGCATTTATGTGGCCAAAATAGCAATCATGCACACTCAATAGGTATTTCTATATGTGCCATTCTTTTACAGTATAATTGTGGCATCTTAATATAGACTTTTATTCTCCACAGAAATATTTTTTGGAGGGGATGGGAGAAAGGAAAGGGATATGATCATAATCGCAGTTCCAAGGATAAAATAGCCAGAATTCTGAATTGCAATCAGGAGGTCTGTCAAGTATTGATACCAGTTATCACACCAGTTATTAATGTCCTTCCATGCATAGTTGTCAAAAACTCTATATACATCCTAGATGTGCTATCATAAGTCACAAATTTTCTCATCTGCAATAAATTATCCATATCAAATTTGAGCCAAATCCATGGTTTCTGCTGATATGAATAGACCAGGAGTTCCCTTGTAGCTAGTGTACTGCAGATTCCTTCCCCTGTCCTCCTAGGTGTACATAGGTGGTGGTCTAGTTAAGAAGCTACTCCTCTGGATACTTGTACGAACCATGTGCAGAGGAATATTTCAGCTAATTGGTGGGATTCATCTCTGTTCACTCTTAAAGCAGTCAGCACCTCCTTGACTGAATCAACTCTAAAGAACGTCCCTCAGGTGGTGAACGTGCGAGAACTGAAGAACAATGCCTCAGCCCCTGCTGTTTCTGCAGTAATAGGGTGCGTGAATGATTTTCCTTTCTCTACATTTTAATGTTCCTTTAATTAGCCCTTGCAATAAGGTTCATCTGCCAGTAGGGGGCAGTATTACTGCTTCATATAGTCTGAACCAGTGGAAGTGTTTTGGGGAGTAATGCAGGAATGAACAGCTGCTCCTTGCTGTTTTGTTAGGACGCAGGTCTGTGGAGAGGTGCTGGGGGGAGGTGGCAGGTACTGTCCTCCCTGAGTCATTCAAGGACATGCTACATGATTTGCCTAAACAAGAAATTTCCAGTTTCTGATTGAGTCCTGGTAATCTAGGCTAGTGGATCAGTATTGAATTCATTATTAGTTTGTATGTAAATATAAAATATGTTGGTACATCCCCTTTCTGTTATAGTTCTAGATCCTATGGTTTCATTGCTAATGCAAACTCTGAATCCTATTACCTCAGTGGCAAGCTTGAAACTTTGCTATATGGTCCCCACTTCCCAGTTACTAGTATTTTTGCATGTATCCTCTACTTTTTGAGTGGGGGGGGGGGAAACACACGCATCTGCAACTGACTGGGTCTCTGTGTGTTTGAGCTGTCGGGCTGCTCTCCTGTTTATTCCTTCTACCATAGAAAACATCTGCTCTGTAGTTTACTTCTCTAATCTCATGCCCCTGGGTTCCTGCCCTGAAGGATTAAGTTTATACTCCAGCTTCTCTAGTAACTTGCATCATTGGAATTTCTTCACAGTAGAAAACCCTTGATATATCAAGGATTAAATATTAATTAGGGACAGAGCTCCCCAGAAATATATCCAGATGCTAGGCTGTCCTGCTCAACAGAAACCCACGAATATGTGCTAACTGTTTAATTTACAATTTATCAAGCAGTTCTGACTCCCCTATGAGTTTAACTGAAGCTGTTGGCCTTCCGATACTCCACATCCCACAGCCAGCTCAGGTCATTCCAGGGATTTCTCTCTTCTCACCAAGCAGTGTCACCAGTCACAAAACTAATTCTTTCCTCTGTATTGGTAATGACCTTGAAATCTCAAGAGAGATGAATGATTTTTTTTTTTTCTTAAAGTGAGGGAGGAGAGATTTCCACTGAAAAGTATTAGAGGAGTTAAGGATTATGCTGTATTCCTGCTAGGATTAAAAAAAAAATGGTATTACAAAAGGAGATAAATTCACCATATGCTTCCAATGTAAATTGTCTAGAATTCCAAATGCTTTATCCTGGACGATGGTGTGCATTGGACATGCGCCTCTTGGAACTATTTGTTTGCCACTTCTGGATTTCATGTATTTTCTATTCCTCTCTTTGATGGAGAAGGGAAAGCAGAATTCCTTTGAAATAGTTTATCAGAATGCCTTGGAAAAGGAGTTTTGTAATAGTGAGCACCAGCTGTTGCTCACCTCCTGGGAGTCCATCTTGGAGGGTCTACACTTGGAGAAGGTTCAGAAGTTCTTTAGTATTTCATTTTCCCTAAAAGCAACTGCCTTCCTCTAAGGCAGTATTTTCTTGAAGAGCTGTACACTACCAAATAACAGTGCCCAGAACTCCTGCCAAAAGCCAAATTGGGATGAGCCTGTGGGAGTGATCTTGACGGGATTTAAGTTGGTTGCGTGTAAATTGATTTAACTATTACTCCTGGGGAATTCTGTGCCGCCAAAATTAAATTTTGTGCACAATATTTTAAAATTCTGCATATTTTATGTCAAAACAACACAATATAATCACACCAGTTTCAATTATTATTTTCGGTAATTTATTTTAAAATACCTGTCAGCAAATATGTCTGTAACAATACAGACAACAAAAAAGATTTGGGAAATGTTTTTTGACAAATAGATTCCTTGCTAGGCATATTAATACAGAACTCTGAGTAATAATACATCTAAACTACAATACAGAACCATATTTCCTGCACCCCTCAGACGCAGTGCAAAGGCTTGGGGAGTCGGGGGGGAAAGGAAAGTAATTGCTGGAAAGGAGCCTGGGTGTGAACTTGGAGGGTTGTTGGGTCTGGGTGGGAAAAGTATGGAACAGTTTTTGGGGGTGGGGGGTAGGGAGGGATTGTTAGGGACCTTCCCCCATGCAGACCCTGGCTGACCCCTAGCCTCTCCCATTCAGTCAGACACATCTGCCCCTGTGTTCTTGCACCCCCTGTCCATGTATCCCTCCACCCCCACTCAGACACCCACTCCCTGATCCCCATGTGTCCCTGCACCCCCTCTTCTGTCCCTGTGTGTCTCTGTGCCCCCACTCAGCCATCCCCCTTCCCCATGTAGCCCTGCACCCCTTCAGCCATCCCATCTCCTCATCCCTATGTGTGCCTGCACCCCTTCTCCCCTATCCTTATGTCTCTCTGTGTCCACACTCAGCCATCCCCCTTCCCCGATGTGGCCCTGCACCTCCCTCTCACCGTGGCCTTGTGCCTCCACTTCCATTCAGCCCCTGCCTCAGTCTGGCCTCCCCCACTAGCCCTTATGAACCTCAGTCTGACCCTCCAGAAGCTCCACGCTGTCTGTCTCCCCATATCCCCTTTCTCCTGACCTGGCCTGACAGGCGCTGTGAAGAAAGCACTGCAGGCTCTTTCTCTTCCCTAGCTGGCTGGGAGTGACTGCTGTGTTCTAGCACCACAGTGCCCTCTGGTGGGCAAAAGGCAGAATTGCAACAACTTTCCAGCAGAAGCTATTTTCTGCAACAACAACAAAATTAAAAATGTGTGGCATATTAATTATGCACGTGCGCAGTGGCGTAGAATTCCCCCAGGAGTAAAACTATATCTCTTGCCTCAATGATCATCTCACTCACCGTTATGCAGCCTGGTTAGGAGTGCTGTATTCAAAATGAACAATTGATGCACATCTTGGATGAGTGTTAACTTGACCTCTATGATATAACTATTTTAGCTTTAAATAGTTTTTGACTTACAGTATCGATCTGTATCTATAATTCATGGGGTGCCATGTACCTTTATATTACAATAAGGCTGTAAAAGCCTTTGAATAACAGACCTCCTAAAAATGTACCATCTAAAAAGTCTATCAAATAGAACCCATGCTAGCCGGTCACATTGCTGGATGGATGCTCCTTATTTAGTGATCAAAGTTGTCATGCTTTTGCTACTTAGGCATCCTGTTTCTCTCTTGCCACAGCAGCACCTTCTCTGGGTTGTTGAGCTGCAGTGATTTCTAATCATTATCAGGGGTTTTGTGGCCTGTAGTTAAACAAGCCGGTGGCCTCAGTCCACTTCTTAGTGTATGGTTGATCTCCTCGTCAAAAAAAAAAAAAAGGGTATCTCCACACTTGGAACCAAACTGGCCTTTGTTAATGGTTTCATCAGAGGAGCGAAGGATTAAAGGAGTTTGAAGACCAAACTTTCCTCTCAATCAGAGAAGTGACCCCTTCAGAACATTGTGGGACAATGTGGGGAAGCTTGCTCCACTTCTACCTGTATTTTACCTGCTCTGTGCTTTGCCTTCAATCTGGCACCTTTTTAATAAACATCCTATTTATCTATGGCACCAACATTGATCAGATCAAGCGAGCGTAGCTACACTGAGTGAGTAGAAATCATATCCTTCTAATAAAATATCAATGGCTCACTATCATTTCCCCTTTGGGAAGAACTTTTTTGATAAATGTTAAGGTCATGAGTTGCACAAAATCATTTACATGCAGATGATACACTTATACCTTTCGCTGATTCTAAAAGTAATTTAAGTTCTTACTGCAAAGAGTAAATCACTGAAATGTCTTCAGTGATCTCTGGATGTAATTTGACAAAGGAACAGAGAAATGTACAAATTGAGATGATCTCTGTACATAAATCTATGATTAAAATTGGTTTGGAAAACCTTCATGAATACAGAAGGTAATGGCTGACAAATCTGATCTGGCTTTTACTTCAGCGCATGATGACAGTGTTTTGCTCCTGTATGCTGACATTCTGTACTGCTCCAGCAGAAGGAGAAAGGAAGGCTGAATCAGAGAGTCTTTTTAGTCTCTTAATTTCTATATATATTATACCAAAGAACATCCAGCACCACACAGTGAGGCTGCATCTTTATCACTAGGTTCTAGTCTGTCACCACAAAACTTCAAGACATAGTTTTGAGCAATTCATGCACAAGATGTTTGCCTTATACTTGATGTGTGCTATGTAACCAGAGTGCCTTCAGTGAGTCAGCATTATCTAGTGGCTGACTTTCGTTTGGCGCTCTGTCACTGAGAGACCTTGAGCAAGTTACTAACCTCTCTGCCTCAGTTTCCTCATCTGTGCAGAGGGCACAGTATTTTGTGAAGCACTTTGAGACCCTCTGGAAAAAGGTGGTCTGTATCTTTTTTTTAAAGTCGACTTGTTTCATGAAATCATAGCAGATATCTTTAATTTTTTAAATCTAAAGTATTCAAGGACCTTTAGATTTTTTTTTTTTGTTTGCTTTAAATTTAAAGTGTTAGTCTGTAGCTATTTTAACATAAAGTTTAAACAGACCTAGTAGGAGGAAAGGCTTAACACATTCAATGGAGTGAGTTCATGTGGTGAGCAGGAGGAGAGAATATGAATATCCTGGTTGGTAGCCGTCAGAGAAGATTGGAGTTTATAAACTGGAATAGATCAGGTCTATGAAAGGACCTTTGTAATTCAGGGGTTCCTTTTCTGTGGGGATATGTGGTTGTATGTAGCCAGTAGGAGGCAGAAGAAGCTAGAAGTGAAAGTTTTTATGGCTGTAGCATAGTGTTTGAGTAAAAAGCAACAGAAGGTCCTGTGGCACCTTTAAGACTAACAGAAGTATCGGGAGCATAAGCTTTAATGGGTAAGAACCTCACTTCTTCAGATGCAAGTCTTTTTACAGATGTTGCTTTTTACAGATTCAGACTAACATGGCTACCCCTCTGATGTTTGAGTAAGTTAACTGTCCATGTAACAGAAGGAATCCTGCTTTGCTGATGAAAGCGGGCTTTCACTGGGGGATTTTCATATCTGCACTGGCTTTGGAAATTGTCACTTTCCTTGACCAGCTGATACCAGTGACTGAAAGTGACAAGGGAAAGTGCATTCTCTGATGCTGCCTATCAGGATGCTTCAAACTCCTTTTTGCTGTATTTTGCATCATGATGATTTAAAGTAAGATAAGGGTTTCCAGTGCTGTGTGTGTTATACATCTCAACCTTGGATTCTGCAGACATGGGATCAAAAAAGCCTCCAGCAGCTGAGACCTCTCCCTTGTCACAAAACTCAGTACCTGGCACTTTCGGGTGTATTCTACTTTAGAGTTCTTTTTTTATAATAGGTTTGGGTGTGGGAGGGCTCTTAAGAAGCTGAATGTTTCGGTCACACCTGGTCATCTGTTGAATCTCCTAGCTGTTTGCTCCGTAGCCCTTCTCCCCTGCTTTTATCTCTTCCTTCTACATTTCTCCTGGAACATCCTCCTATGTTAAATGCGAGTCCAGGGCCCAGCTTCTGTTCAGAGCCCCTGCACAGCCCTTAGTTGAATTTCCATATGCTTCTAGTGTGCAATACTCTGGAGCCCTCTAGTGTTGGGAGCACCCCAGACACAAGCACTTCTCAGGCCATGCAACAATTCAGCTAGAAAGATATCTGCTGCTTGCACTGAGAGCCTCTTTGCCCTCTGCTCCAGCAGGGACTTTCAGCTGAGAGACTTCATGCTGCGGGTTTCCCCCAGCAGCACTCTCTCTGCCGAAGGCCTCCTGCAGGAGCAGAAGGCACAGAGAGGCTCTCAGCCCCGGCAACAGTGGCAGCATAAGACTCAAACCCATTGATAAGACACAGGTGATCTTTAAGCCTAGTTTAATAGTCACTTAATTCGGAAAACAAAAAAGGCTGTTGATTAAAGAATTTTCGCAAACACTCGTGGCTCCTCAAAGGAGCCACGGCTCATAGTTTGGGAATCACTGATTTAGAGCAGCAACTCCATTGCCAGTAGAATCGCCACCACTGTTGATTTAGGGACGTAAGCAGGGCCGGCTCCAGGCATCAGCCGAGCAAGCTGGTGCTTGGGGCGGCAGATTGAACGAGGTGGCATTCTGCCAATCCTAGGGCGGCACGGCTGCTTTTTTGTTTTGTTTTTTTGTTCCGCTCCGGCCGCCCTGTAGGAGGTGGCGGCGCGGAGGACGGGAGCGCCCTGCGGCAAGCCCGGCAGGGCAGTCCTCGTCCTTCCATCCCCTCCGACCGGAGTGGGGCCCTCGCGGCAGGTGACACTGCGGGAGGGGCCGCGTGGCAGCACCCCGCTGTAGCCCTGGCCACCCCCCTTCTCTCTCTCTCTCTCTCTCTCCCGCCCGTTCCTTCCCCCTCTCCCCCGCTAGCCGGTCCCCCTGTACCCGCACTCAGGCCGCGCCGCAGGTGTTTTTTGTTTTTTGTTTTTGCTTGGGGCGGCCAAAAAGCCTGAGCCGGCCCTGGATGTAAGTCTAAGGGAGAAGGTCCAGAGCACCCTCTTCCTCCCTGTCCCTGTAAAAGCTGATTTGGGAAGGCGAACTTTAATTGACACATTCGCTATTTAGCAAAACTCCAAAGATCTATTTTTCTAGCAAGTGACTGTCTCCTCTAGCTGACCATGAAGTTTTAGAAATCAAGTATTTGAGCTGTCTCTGAATGTTCCAATTCTCGGATTTCTTGGAGAAAGGAATTGTATTTGTATTGCAACCCACATAAGCTAGTTTCGTGTCTCCAAGCATGTCCTGCTTTGTTCCTCCAGCTTGCCTTGGGCATCTGCAGGCCCTGGCAGTCCCTGAAACTCATTCATTTTCTCTCTTGTAACATTGATTATTGTGCGTGGGGGAGAGCAGTGCTACGTACTGCATACAGAACATTCCTCGGGAACTGATTCGTGTGGTTCAACAGTAGGAATACCGCTCTGCTACACCTTCAGGGAGCCCTGGAATGAAATTATGGGGATCTCATCTTCCTATTTAGTCCTGATTGGTATCTCTGAAGAGTCTTTATGCTCTTATTTTGCCAGTCATTGCTCGTTAATACCCTGCCTGTAATGAGAAGTGAGATCAAGGGGTTATTGCGAAGGTCTGTGCATTAGACTCCTGAGTTCTGTTCCCAATCCTGCCACAGATTTCTTGTGATCTTGGGCAAGTTGCATAACTGCCATGCTTGTTTAGTCATCTGTGAAATGTGTATAATGCTCACCTACTTCCAGAGGTATCATTAGGCTTAATGTTCAAAAGTGCTTTCAGATCCTGGGATGAAAGAATGTTAGGAGTGTGTTATGACTGTAAGTGGGTCTAAGGTTTAATCCTGCCTTTTCCCATCTCCCCTGAACTCTGTACATAATCTAGTTTGTGTGGAAATGAACTGAACCTGGTGTACACATCTGCTGGAGCTGCGCATTAGTCAAGTGGGCTTTAGATAGGGCTTTTGACAGGTAAATCGATTGTGCAAGAGCTTTCAAATGATCGCCTATAGGAAGCTAGCATGGCGTTTCCACCTGGGATCTTGCATATTGTGTTGATGACAGGCAAATAAGTTCTGTTGCCAGTACACTGATTCTGAGTATTGAAATGGCAACCCCCGTGCTCAATGTGTTCATGACCTGTAGGAATCCTTGTGTGATATTTACCAAATCTAGCCTTCAGGCATGGTACTGGCTTTTCCCCTTCATTATAGGGTTTCAGATTCTATTGACACTTGGCTCAGGGCGTGCTGGTGGTATGTAGAGCTGAAGGTAAAACATCCGTGGAGATATTGGTTACGGTGCACCCTATACAGGCTGGATTCAACCCCTTGCATAGTTTGTTCTCATTCAGTTCAGGAATGCAGGGTGCCCTTCCCTGAAGCTTTGGTAGCAGTCTGGTTATAATGCTTCTGAATGGTGGTTGTTCTGTTGGGTGTGGGTGTGTGAGTGGGTGGTGGTCCTGAGAGGGCGCGTGCAGAACGATGTCGTCACATCAGACCTAGACGTTTGATTCAGTATTAGAAATGCATGACATCACCTTGGCTTGAGATAAAAGGGCTTTGTTCCTGATTGGCAGACAGACATGGTCTGAATCTTAAGACTAGCTTGTGTCCCGAGGATTGGAGGAGAGCATTCAGGACATAGGGCATTACTGCTACAGTGTAATGCACTGTGTGTAACAGTCTGCAGACAGAGGGATCTGGATGAAAAAGATCCTTGTTTGACCAGGGGGTCTAAAATCGTTGTCTAGAAGCGGTCTCATTAACCAGTACAGTTATGCTAAATAACCTCAGATGTTGGGTGTACTGTGTGGCACAAGATTGAAGTGCCTTTAATCACTTGATGGATGGGCATATGGTAGAACCAGAAATGCTGTTTGTGTTTAGTACAAACACTAATGACCTATTTTCTAGGCTGTGGGATGTCTGCAGTGGGCAGGCGTTCTCCTGAGGAGACTTGGCTATAGCCTTTGCCACCTCATCCCCACCACCACCCTTAGCACCAATCAGTGCTGCCCGGAACATAGGCTGCAAAGGGACATGAAGCACCCTTCCAGGAGCACCATTGCATACCCCTAGAGCCACTAGATAGGGTTAATTCTGGCTGGTGCAGCTTTTGCAGAGTACATCATAGTGTATGCGAGAAGTGCTGAATTGACGGTTCTAAGAAGTGAAACCATCTGTCCACACCAATGCCCTTCTGCCTTGTTGTGGAGGGACCACCTGCTGGATTGCGAGAGAGCACTTCGCTCTTCCTGCCCTTTTCATTCTTGGCCTCTCTGAGTGTGTCAAGTATAATTTGAATGTAGACTCCAGACTACTAAAAACTATATTGAAATCGCCAGCTCATTGCACATACAACTGACAACAGTTCAATGGTCTAATGACTTGCCATAACAAACATGCCCTGGACTTGAACTAGTAGCTTGAAAGGGAGAGACTCCCATCCAGTTACCAATGCCATGGGGGTATCTATTCATTCTCTCTACACCCAGGGACCTTGAGCATCTTGTGATGTTTCTCATCACCTCCCTTCCTCTAATATTGAGCATTCTCTAGTGCTAGTCAGTTGCTGAAATTGTTATTGTGATAGCTAGGCACAGGGCTATTCCAGTGTGTGCAACACGGGGAGCTTTCATTGCTGGAAGGGAAGGACTTGCCATTAGTGCCAGTCCTTTTTAAAGCTTTGTTTACAGCATCAAATCCTATTCAAGCTTCCCTTCCCCTCCCCTCACCCCCACTAAAAAGGCAAATGGCTGTGAGAAATCATGCTTGTGTGTACTTGTCCAATTCCCTTGGGATGTTAGGAAAATTCTGAAAGTTTTCCTGGTGACTGACTGACTGACACTGCTGATGTAGTGTGCGGGAGTTGGAGTGGTGTAGTAGTTACAGCACTTTTGAGACCCAGATTTCATTTCTGCCTAGAGAGAAGGACTTCATAGAATATCAGGATTGGAAGGGACCTCAGGAGGTCATCTAGTCCAACCCCCTGCTCAAGGCAGGACCAACCCCAACTAAATCATCCCAGCCAGGGCTTTGTCAAGTCTGACCTTAAAAACCTCTAAGGATGGAGATTCCACCACCTCCCTAGGTAACACATTCCAGTGCTTCACCACCCTCCTAGTGAAATAGTGTTTCCTTATATCCAACCTAAACCTCCCCCACTGCAACTTGAGACCATTGCTCCTTGTTCTGTCATCTGCCACCACTGAGAATAGCCGAGCTCCATCCTCTTTGGAACCCCCCTTCAGGTAGTTGAAGGCTGCTATCAAATCCCCCCCTCACTCTTCTCTTCTGCAAACTAAACAAGCCCAGTTCCCTCAACCTCTCCTCGTAAGTCATGTGCCCCAGCCCCCTGATCATTTTCGTTGCCCTCCGCTGAACTCTCTCCAATTTGTCCACATCCTTTCTGTAGTGGGGGGCCCAAAACTGGACACAATACTCCAGATGTGGCCTCACCAGTGCCTAATAGAGGGGAATAATCACTTCTCTCGATCTGCTGGCAATGCTCCTACTAATGCAGCCCAATATGCCGTTAGCCTTCTTGGCAACAAGGGCACACGGTTGACTCATTATCCAGCTTCTTGTCCACTGTAATCCCTAGGTCCTTTTCTGCAGAACTGCTGCTTAGCCACTCTGACCCCAGCCTGTAGTGGTGCATGGGATTCTTCCTTCCGAAGTGCAGGACTCTGCACTTGTCCTTGTTGAACCTCATCAGATTTCTTTTGGCCCAATCCTCCAATTTGTCTAGGTCCCTCTGTATCCTATCCCTACCCTCCAGTGTATCTACCTCTCCCCCCAGCTTAGTGTCACCTGCGAACTTGATGAGGGTGCAATTCATCCAGATCATTAATGAAGATATTGAACAAAACCGGCCTCAGGACCAACCCCTGGGGCACTCTGCTTGATACCGGCTGCCAACTAGATGTTGATCACTACCTGTTGAGCCCAATGATCTAGCCAGCTTTCTATCCACCTTATAGGCCTTTCATCCAATCCATACTTTTCTAACTTGCTGGCAAGAATCCTGTAGGAGACTTGGTCTGTCTCAGAGTGGAGAGAGAGAGAGATCAGTTTTTGCAGAGCACCTGTCATTGGTTTAGATGTGGGGAAAACAGGTCATTATAAGGTTTCTTCCTTACTACTTTCTTCTAAAATCTATGGTATTGGACCAAATGGACCACTAATGGGAGGAGTTCCTGTGGGTACGTCTTCACTTACCGGAGGGTCCGGCGGCAGGCAATCGATGTTCTGGGATCGATTTATCGCGTCTGGTTAAGACGTGATAAATCGATCCCGGATCGATCCCGGAAGTGCTCGCTGTCGACGCCGGTACTCCAGCTCACCGAGAGGAGTACGCGGCATCGACGGGGGAGACTTCCTGCCGTGTCTGGACCCGCGGTAAGTTTGGACTAAGATACTTCGAATTCAGCTACGTTATTAATGTAGCTGAATTTGCGTACCTTAGTCCGAAGTGGGGGCTTAGTGGGGACCAGGCCTGTGACTTAATGGCCATTCCCATGTTATAATAATTAGAGCCATAATGCGACACACAGTGAGAGCTAGGTTTCACCCCAGAAGTAGTTGCCTTTCATTAATGATTGCCCATGGGCTCAGAAGTACAGTTTATAAAGCAAGTTAAACTTTCATATAACCATAACCAAGCTATCATATTATAAATCACCGATTAACCACGTCACAATCCTTTCTCACTAATTCACTGTTTGTACAATTTTGAAGACAAAGGGAAGGATTTTTTTCCACATTTTTGTCTCTTTTTGTTCATCACTTTTGAGAGTTACATATATTTGTATCCAATTCCAGGCTCTAGAATGTGTGGAAAGCCTCTTTCATTTTTGTGTCTGGTGTTTAACACACACAATCCCCTGACCTGCTGATTCTTTCTTCAATTCCCTGTTGAAATAGAGAGGGGTTCACTACCTTCTCTTCAGTGACATAAATGGGTGTGAAGGAGACTTGATCACTTAAGTCTAGCGCTTTAGACACACTTGCAGCCACTCTCTGTTAAATGAGGCTTATTCATTTAAGAGGTTTATTCCATAATCTGATTTGTTCCTTTGGGTTTTGCGAGAATCACGTGTTCAGAATCTTTGCTGTCAATGCTGTACTGGACTTCTCAAAAGTTGATGCTTTGAGGAGAGACCTGCTACTAAATTAGCCTTTCATTAAATCTTTTTTTTTAGATCTTCCGTACCTCAGTCTGCAGCCCAAGCAGTCCACCAAGTTTTGGCTACAGTTGCTACAAATCAAGCCAAGCAGGTATCTCTTGATATTTGTCTTTTACCTATTAAGCACTATGCCGGGCAGATGCTATACCACTCTGTTTTCAGCTGCTGTTGAATAGATTGTCTTACAGTCCCTTTCCACAATCTCTATCCTGCATTCCTTTCAAACCACTGCTTAATCTGTGACCCTGACTGGATAGTGCCAGACATATCTGTATTATGTCTCTTAACTCTACTGCTTTCGTATTGTTTTTGAAAATAGCTTGTGGGCTGCAAGGGGCCATGGTCTTACTGCCGCATCAGGGCTGTCTAGTCAGTCTGAAACGAACAATGAGGGAGATAGTGTTAACTGAGTTAACGGACATTCCGAGTTGATGCAAAAACAGAGGCTGGTGGGGAAATCAGGGGAAAGAATAATTCTCTGCATCCAGTATTTTCCATAAAACCTTTCCTACTAGGGGATTAGATACAACAGGTTAATGGTCATCCACATCCCAAAACATTAACATTGTCAGTCTTTGTTCAGGAGAACCTCAGTAACAGAGGTTTGCTGGGCTAGATTGGAGACTCATTAAGAGTTGAGTATGGACTCTCTATTGAGTTTTGTAGAGCTATGTGTGGGCTCACAATTGTAATAGGAAGGAGAATACTGCAGATTAGGACAGGATGCATTGCTAATGTTGGCAGGTGCTTTGGCCAGCTTCTCCTAGTTTTAGATATAGTGCTCCTTTCCTTTTTTGGACACCAAATCCACCTCAAAATTACACGGAGTAACTTTAAAAAAAAAAAGGGGGGGGGGGGGAATTCATTATATGCTCAGGCATTGAAGTAATAATTACATTAAGTGGTGTTTGTATTTGTAGGGGTCTCTAACCAGCTCACTTAAGGCACAGTCTTCACCTGTATCTGCATCCATACCATGTACCATCACTACTACAGCTGGTCAAATATCAGCTGGCAACAAAATCTCAGGTCAGTTGTCATTTCTGTTGAGATGGAAACAAGAATGGGAGAAGGCCCATCCTTCATAGCACGGTGGGGGGGGGAAAATCAAGACACTGATTCAACTTCTGTTGACTGGCCTCCTACTATTTCAATCTAGAGCAGGGGTGGGCAAACTGGGTGGGGACATTGCATGCAGGGCCATGAATGTAGGGCTGGGGCAGGGGGGTGGGGTGCAGGAGGGAGCATGGGGTGTGGGAGGGGGTGCAGTGTGCAGGAAAGGGCTCAGGACAGGGGGTTGGGGTGCAGGAGGGGGTGCGGTGTGTGGGAGGGAGCTCAGGGCAGGGAGTTGGGGTGGGGGTGCAGGAGGGGTTCGGGGTGTGGGCGCTGGTCCGGTGCTATTTACCTTGAGTGGCTCTGGGGTGGCAGCGGCGCACAGCAGGGCTAAGGCAGGCTCCTTGCCTGCCCTGGCCCTGTGCTGTGCCGCTCCGGGAAGTGGCTGGCACCACATCCCTGCGACCCCTGGGGGAGGGGAGGCAGAGGGCTCCGTGCGCTGCCCTTGCCTGCAGGTACCTCCCCTGAAGCTCCCATTGGCCGCAGTTCCACGTTCACGACCAATGGGAGCTGCAGGGGGCTGTGCCTACCGCTTAAGGAGCCCTCTGCTCCGCCCCTTCTCCTTCCCCCCTAACCCCCAAGGGGGGGGGGGGGAGCAGAGATGTGGTGCTGGCCGCTTCCAGGAGCAGCGTGGGGCCCGCAGCACCACAGGGGTGGCAATCCCGCGGGTCGGATCCAAAGCCCTGATGGGCTGGATCTGGCCCGCAGGCCGTGGTTTGCCCACCCCGGTCTAGAGAGAGAGTTTTAAAAGCAAAGGTACAAAAGCTAAATGGAACAGCTGCTCAAAACTCAACCCATCCACATGGTTTTTGTCTAAAATTCTGCCTTGAAAAAGTTCCTTTTTCATTCTGGAATCAAGGTGACTACACTTAATATTTAGCTTGTGTGTTCCCTTTAATTGTAAATGTTTGAAGTATCTGAGTTGGACACTGGTGTGTTTAAAAAATCAGTTAAAACGGAAGCCTGTTTAGGGCTTGAAAGCGCGGTATGCTCAGTTGCACTCTGGGATTTTCACTGCACTGTAGCAGCGTCCACACGAGATGATTTTGTGGCAAGCTGGTGCACTGTAGATTCACACCCTGGCTTGCCATGCAGTAACTTACTATGTAGGCCAGCTCTTAGATTGTGTAAAGGACTTCCACTGAAGTGCGAAAATGACATCCTTGTCTAGAGGTAACAGTAATATTGTCCCCTATTAATTTCTGAATTTGTGGGTATTAACCAGAATAACCCATGTTAGGCAGTTGATAAGTTACCTATCTTAAGGGCTACTGCAGACCTCCTTACAATTATCAACTATACCAATAGTTTGCAATATGATCAAGAATATACACAAGAATGTTTCAGATATCTGTGTTAATTTTTACTGTGACCATGCAGAGTTTGGAATTGCCCACGTATCTTTATACAATAGTTGTTTGCTGCCTTCAAAGAGAAGATGCACATGAATGGACTTTGTGGTTCCATGTCTAAGGTCTGGCCTACACTACAAACTTAGGTCGACATAAGCCATGTTAAGTCGATCTAATAAAGTGTGTGTCTACGCTACCAAGTCCCTTCCACCGCTAAGTGGCCTGTAAAGTCGACTTCTCTACTCCACCTCCACGAGAGGTGTAGTGCTTGATTTGACATCCACAAGTTGACATGGGGATAGTGTAGACACCGCGTTGTGTAATTCGAATGAATTGGCCTCCAGGAGGTGTCCCACAGTGCTCTGCTGTGACCACTTTGGAGAGCACTTTCAACTCCACTACATGTCAGCCAGGTACACAGGAAACAGCCGCTCCCCTGTTAAAGCCCCAGGAACTTTTGATTTTTTCATTTCCTGTTTGATCAGCGTGGAGAGCTCACCAGCACAGCTGATCATGGAGACTCAAGGCCGCAAACACCCTCCTACATGGAGTACACAGGAGGTGTTGGATCTTATTGCTGCGTGGGGAGAAGAGTCTATACAGGCAGAGCTCCGATCCAGCAGAAGAAACGCTGACATCTGTGTCAAGATCATGCGGGGCATAGGGGAGATTGTGCAGGGCATGGGGGAGAAGGACTACACCAGGGAGACACAGCAGTGCCACATGAAAATAAAGAAGCTTTGGCAAGTGTACCAGAAGACAAGGGAGGCGAACAGTCATTCTGGTTCTGCCCCACAGACATGCCGCTTTTATGAGGAGCTGCATGCAATTCTCGGCAGTGACCCCATCACTACCCCAAAATGCTCCGTAGATACCTCCCAAGAGCCCTGGGCGTCCTCAAGCAACAACAAGGAGGACATTGTTGAGGAGGACAAGAAAGTGAGGCAGGCAAGTGGAGGATCCATTCTCCCCGACAGCCAAGAATTGTTATTAACCCTGGAGCCCATCCCTACACAGGACCGGTTAGCGGCAGAGCACGATGCTGGGAAAGGCACTTCTGGTGAGTACACATTTCCAATCAAACTCTAGGGGTTACATGCTATTATTTTTTATGTTTAATTGAAACAAAAAAGTAGGTGTAATGGGTATCGGTGGCCACTCCAGCTATGCAGAGGGTGCTGTCCGAAAAAGACTCTTTATGGGAATGGCCCGGGAATCTAGAAAGCTTTCATGGAGGTACTCTGCAATCCTTTGCAGAAGGTTTCTGGGAAGGGCTGCCTTATTTCGTCCACCACGGTAGGACGCTTTCCCATGCCACTCCAGTATTAACTCTGCTGTCATCATTGCAGCACACAGCATTGCAGCATAAGGACCAGTTCTGTATCCAGATGCTTGCAGAATCTGCTCCTTTGCCTCCTCTGTTACCCTAAGGAAAGTGATATCGCATAGGCTCACCTAGAGGAAACGGGAAGTTTTCAATGCTAGCCCTTAAACCGCAAACAATTCAACTAGTAATCCACCCCCCGCTTAGTGAAATATGGGTATCACAACCACACTTTCCCAAACGTGCCGTGGTTGTGATTGGAAGGGATCACCGTGTGTTGCAAGCAGCACTGAAAAAAAGGGAGGGGGTGACTTCCTGTTTGTCTCCCCTTCCCCTTCCCCCTCCCCCACCCATAAAAGTTTGTAAATAACCAAACTATTTGGGGGGCTTTACCCTGGTGCCTGTCCTCAAGCACCATCCAGGTTGCTAGGGGGAAGGGGGGCTTTTCTCAAGTTCCAACCTGTGATCCCAAGGATGTCTTCACAAAAGCAGCAGCACAAGACCTCTCGCCCATGCCTCATGGCCTCACTCACCATGGCTGGAGCAGCAAACAGTCTCTTGCAATAGCCAGCGGTTGTGATTACGTTGTGGCTTGCAGTGAAGTGTATTCAAGGGTGTATTTTTATTAAAAAAAAAAAAAAACAGAAACGATGCACGCCCTGTCCATGCCACCCTTGTGCATTGCATTCCTTGCAGCTGAAACCTCGTCCATTGGCACCGGGGCAGAGACTTTTCCAGATTAGAAGGCAGAAAAAAGAAGACTCGGGAGGACATGTTCAATAAGTTAATGTGCACCTCCGAGCGTGACAAGACAGCGCTCAGAGCATGGAGGATTACACTGTCGGAGAACCTAGACATGGACAGGGAGGACAGAAGAGCATGCAGGGGAAAAGAGCGTGCCACGCAAGAAGAGATGCTGCGGATTATGAAGGAGCAATCAGACGTTGAGGCGTCTGGTTGAGGTTCAAGAAAGGCAACTGGATGCTAGAGTTCCTCTACAGCCTATGCTGAACCTGCTGCCATCATCGCCCAGTTCTACATCCTCCTCCCCCAAACGTCCTATGAGGCGGTGTGCGGGGAGGAGAGGGACGTTTGGTATCCCTTGCACTCAACATCAGAGGAGGGTACAAGGACCAAAAGGCGCCCATTCCCACACCTTTGATTGTTATTGCAGTGCATCTGTAAGCAAGCTTTCCTTGTTTCTCCCCAGTGTTATCAGCCCTTTTGCCTCAGGTTCTTATTTTCTTTGCTGTCTGTGTGTTTGTGTGCATAATAAAACTTAACAGATAGCGGAGAAAAGGCTCTTTATTCATTCAACATGTGGGGGTGGAGTTTACAGGGGAGAAAATGCAATGGAGGGGACAGTTTGGTAAGGAACAACACAGATAAGTGTCACATTACGCCGGCTCATTGCTGAAACTTGATTTCAAAGCCTCACAGAGATGCAGAGCCCTTCGATGTGTTCTTATTGCCCTGGTGTGTGACTGCTCAAAATTGGCTGTCAAGTGATCTGTCTCAATCCCCCCATCTGGGTGAAAACTTTTCTCCCTTTATTTCACAGATATTATGGAGCACACAGCAGGCAGCAATAACAATGGGGATATTGCTTTCACTGAGATCTAACCTAGTAAGCAAACACCACCAGCGACCTTTTAAACATCCAAAGGCACATTCCACCACCATTCTGCACTTGCTCAGACTATGGTTGAACTGGTCCTTACTGGTGTCCAGGCTGCTGGTGTACAGCTTCATGAGCCATGGGGTTAAGGGGTAGGCTGGGTCTCCCAGGATCACAATTGGCATTTTCATATCACCAATGATTATTTTGCAATCTGGAAAGAAAGTTCCTGCTTGCAGCTTTCTGAACAGACCTGTGTTCCTAAAGATGCATGCATCGCACACCTTTCCTGACCATCCCATGTTGATGCTGGTGAAACAGCCCCTGTGATCCATCAGCACTTGCAACACCATTGAGAAGTATCCCTTTCAGTGTATATACTTTTTGGCAAGGTGGTCTGGTGCCGAGATAGGGATATGCATTCCATCTATCACCCCACCACAGGGAACCCCATCACGTCAAAACCATCCATTATGTCCTGCACGTTGCTCAGAATCACTACCCTTCTTAGTAAGTCTGTTAATGACCCTGCAAACTTGGATCACAACAGATCCCACGGTAGATTTACCCACTCCAAATTGATGCCCCACTGACCGACAGCAATCTGGCATTGCAAGCTTCCACAGAACTGTTGCCACTTGCTTCTCCACTGTCAGAGCAGCTCTCATTTTAGTATTGCTGCGCTTCAGGACTGGGGAATGCTCTTCACGCAGTTCCTGGAAAATGGCCTTACACATTCGAAAGTTCTGCAGCCACTGCTCATCATCCCATAGCTGCATAATGAAGAGGTCCCACCAGTCAGTGCTTGTTTCCCAGGCTCAGAAATGGCGTTCAACCGTGTCAAGGTGTGATGCGTGACTGTTGCCAGCAACTGTAAATTGCTCCACTCCGTCTTCCAGCAGAGTTGCTTGCGTGGCATCACATTGTTCCATGCGGCGACTCCTGTATTGGCTGTGTAAATACTGCAGGAGAAGGCGCGGGGTGTTTGTAATGCTCACAACAACAGTGTGCAGCTGAGCGGGGTCCATGCTTATCGTGCTATGGCATCCGCGCAGGCACCCAGGCTTACGAAAAAAGGCATGAAAAAGGCTTGGTTTGTTTGCTATCGTTTTCAGGGAGGGAGGGAGGTAAGTGCTTAATAGGAGTCTAATGCCATATTTCCATAACCACCCAGGCCAATGTTTTGGTCCCATAAGCCATTGCAAGCCCAACCCAAAATTCTACTTGGCTACGTGCACTGTGTGATAGCTTCCCACAGTACAGTGCTCCGTGCATCAATACAAGCCAGGCTAGTGAGGATGCACTCTGCCGACCCAGTGAGCACAGTGTGAACCCGTAGGATCGACTTGCTTAAATCGGAGGCTCAATGTCAACTTACATAAATTGACTTAACTTTGTAGTGTAGACATTGCCTAAGAGTGAAGAAGTGATGGGTAGTAGGTGGGCATTAATCTATTCTACTATAGCTACCTAGTTCAACCATCCCGTATGGTATGTAGGCTGAAAGAGGAACCTGGCAAGCAGTTGGCACATAACACTCTGATACCTGGAACTTGGCAGTCCTGGGTTAGTTATGAGAAAATGAGACAAGGTTATTTCATTGCAAATGGCTTTAAATAGTAGTTGAATGTACTTCAGCATGAATTAATCACTAATCCATTTGACTGCACCGTTGGTTTTCTATGACTTCTGAGGTTTGTGCTCAGATGTGATCAAAGGGACTGTCAAACATTTTCTCCCTCCAGGCTCTTCTGGCTTTTGCAAATCAGTTTGGGGATACTCTAGAGACTGTTAATCAGCGTTGTTTTTCAGTGCACAGCTAAATCATGTCTAGAAATCCATATGAAGGGACTGCTAGAAGAATTATGAAATATGGTGTAGAAAAGGGATTCATGGAGTAGGAAGAAGCGGCTATTGCAGAAAAATCCCCACAATGTTACTTGTCTCCTGCGTTATTCACTTCAACATTGTTTCTGTTGTAAAAATTAGATAAAAGTAAATAACTAGATAAGTGTGTGCATGCTTGCAAAGATTAGGATTAGAGTGAGCCTTCTGTGCGGAGCAAGACATCTTTCTGAAGTTATTCCAGTCTAGAATCCCTCTCTGCTCTTCTGTTAATTGTTTCCAGTGACTTCTCAATAGCAGCTCTGGCTTCTCCATTTCCTTGGTGCCAAGAAGATTCAAAATAAGGAGCCATCTTGCTCTTAAGAAATAAAGGTTAAGAGCAGTTAAAACTTGGAGGGGGTTGGGTTTTTTTGTTTGTTTTTGGGAGGGGGTTGGATCTAGGTTTATCAAGTAACAAGAGCCTGTAGCCTCTGAAAAGTCAGTATTAGAAGATCTCTTTTTGTTAGGCAGATCACCTAGTACTCATCCTTTTACCACCATAGACAAGAATACCTCAAACTATAGTATCACTCAAGATTGTTCAGTTACATGTAGCTTGAGAATTCCAAATTAGTGCCCCTTTTTCCCCCTAACAAAATGTAAAATGGAATGGGGCTGAGAAGATTAAGAATTACAGTGATGCTTGGTTGTTTCACTGTATAAAGAAAAGAGGAAATCAGTGGTGACAGGAGGAGTTGATCTTCATGCATGCATTAGATAGCAGTGGTTGAAATGGGTATGGGTTTTTATAAAACCTCTTGCATAAATTTCTGAAATCCATCTCATCGTTGATATTCATGAAATATTCCCTTTAATCCATAGATGTAGGTTGTTTCTTAATCAGAGAATAGAGCTAATAAAAGTAGTCAGGAACCACATTTCACATAACAAAACAATACATTAAAAAAAGAACACAAACCTCTTAAAATGTTAGTTGAAAATGTCAGATGTTGAATTTGATAGTACCTTCTTTGTATTTGAACAGTGGTTGTTATGGTGATGGTTTCAGGAGGGAACACTGTCAAGGATCTCTTGGTAGATTTTGTTGTGCTATAATATTTATTCTCTTATGAGAGAATGTGACCATTAACTTTGCTCCTAGTCAAATACAAATTATTGCTTCAATTTTTGTTAAATAATGGTTCAAATGATCTGCAGTCTTGCACTAGTAACATTAATACTTTTATGTATAAGTATCAAATAAAATAAAAAGTGAAATGCACTTCCTGAGCCTATGCTGTTAGAATTTTGCAAGACTTTTGTTTTCTGTTGTGTTTCCAGTTTGTGCAATAGGACACAATGTGTGTTTGTGAAATGTTCTTTTCCTTTTGATACTGCACATGGTCCATCAGATATGTGAGGACTCTGCTGGGCTTGGCCTAAAAGATTCTCTAGCTACAGCACATGACATGACAGGCCTATACTTAGGGGGACCTGAAGGTGAAAAGATGTACTGGTTTTGTATGTGCTGTTTTCTGCAACTTTTGTTGTTCTTGTACCCCTAGGGCAAGGGACAGCAAAAGCAGTTGCAGCTGTGACCTCTCCTACAGTGACTTCAACTCCAGTGGCTTCTGCACAGTTTAACCAGACATTTTCATTCTCTTCATTGGGGTCTGTTATGAGCCTTTTTATTTCTGTATGATATATCTTCTAAGTACTATAATGCTGCTACAGCAAATAATATCAGTGAGCTATGTAGCAATGAAAAATAGCTACTGTAATTAATTATAAGAATTTTCTATCCGTATGTGTGTAATTGAAGCTAATGGCTCCAGTCAAGGGCTTGGCAAGGCTTACGTGGTTCGTAGAAGGGCTACGAACATAAGCAAGGTTAGAAGGGCTGTGGGAATTTGGCACAATTTTATTTTGCTGTAAACATTCTCCATCAGGAAAAGTGGATGAGGAATTCTGTTCATAGGTTTTGGGTGGCTGGTTGGCAGCATGGCATTAGCCGGGTTTGAATCCATTGGGTTGAAACCCAAGGGTTTAAGTGAGGTTGTAAATGTGGTAGTGTATTTAGTGGTTAAAGCACCAACCTGATGGTCGGGCAAACTGAATTCACTCTCTGCCTCCCAAACATGCAGCAGAGACACCACTCTCTACCTATGTGCTTCAGACAAGTGTAGAGTAGAGTGCTCTCCTTTGGAGGGGGGCAGAAGAAAACAGGATGGGGGATAGTCACTTCTCTGTGAAGAAGACAGAGACAAAATGGATCTGGCTTTCTTATCACCTCTTTATCCAGCCAGGACAGAGAAGTAACAAAAAAAGAAGAACAGGAGTACTTGTGGCACCTTAGAGACTAACAAATTTATTAGAGCATAAGCTTTCGTGGACTACAGCCCACTTCCACGAAAGCTTATGCTCTAATAAATTTGTTAGTCTCTAAGGTGCCACAAGTACTCCTGTTCTTCTTTTTTTGTTACTTCTCTGTCCTGGCTGGATAAAGAGGTGATAAGAAAGCCAGATCCATTTTGTCTCTGTCTTCTTCACAGAGAAGTGACTATCCCCCATCCTGTTTTCTTCTGCCCCCCTCCAAAGGAGAGCACTCTACTCTACACTTGTCTGAAGCACATAGGTAGAGAGTGGTGTCTCTGCTGCATGTTTGGGAGGCAGA